>NW_027108484.1:518689-525829 GCF_000696795.3 Halyomorpha halys
TATATATTTATGTATTCATTCCTCTTAAGTGGAGAAAACGCCATATAACCAATAATGTCTCTTTTTTTCCAAATCCATCTTATTTCTTATTGCTTGTGGATATAGATTCCCAGGTTACAATTGTTAAAAAATATAACCAAAATAATTCTTGTGATGTTTCGTTTTTTTTAAAAATTAGAATAAATGATATTTAAATGATTTAAAGGTCTCAAAGTATTAAAACGAGTCAGTTTAACGCCGAAATGTGATAAAGTGATGTACATTTTTAATGAGTCTGAAAATTGGCTGAAAAGCCATTCCCTTCCGAGAAAATGGGGGATCTCATCTAAATTGCCTTTGTAATGCGGATGAAGAACTTTACAAAAGCGTAATGAATTAGTTAATTATCATTATAAATTTTTTATTATCTTAATCCTTTATTCCTTACTTTTTCTTATCGATTTGAGTTAAGACAGAATTTAGTTTGGGGGGGGGGAAAAGCGAATATAGACGTTTTTTTCTTATTCTTTTACTAGGCTAATTATTATTGTTATTTATGTACCGTGTTAATCGATACTCAGGATTTCTAATTGGATAATTTTTTATTTTCCAACATTATTACGTCATGAACTTTCACAAATTTCCCACCCTCTTCTTACGTCCCCAAGATCTGAACAGTTTGATGAACTAGTGTTCAATTCATCACTAATATTTTAGTGATTTTCATAAAATACCAGGGTAGAAAAAATTATTTTTATGTTTCTGTTTTAAATTTCTTATGTTGAGGTTCTTGAGGTGGAAAGGATGGCCAAGAATAATTTATTCTAAATAAAAAATATAAACAAAATTAAAGAGAGAAAGATCTTTTGAAAAATTGGCGTTTAAGCCTCTGTCAGATTATCTCAATGAGAATAGCGCCTATTTCATATAAAATAACCTTCAAGTGCAAGTTGGTATGCTGTGTTTAATCAAGATCATCATAGCCTTTTTCAAGAAACTCAAAAAAATGTGAAAAATCCGGGGTGCAGTCTGCAAAAATTGACAAATAAACGAAACTTATTTATTTGGCTGAATTTTAAGCCTTCCTTTCACTTTTAATTGACTCTTCGTTGTGTCCCTGATGAAGACCTGAAGTTTAGGTCGAAACGTCGGCACAAATAAACAATTTTCGTTTATATGTGTATTTTTACTGACCGCCGACCATCTCATAAAAAAAAAAAAAAAATATGAGTTCGTGATTTGTTTGTTTTTAATATTTATTTTCATATCAATGCATCAAAGAACATTAAGCGTATAGGTATGTCCATTTTTGTTAATTTTAACATATTTTACTATGAATAAATCGAAAAGGGGCTCAAAAATTAAATAGCCAATGAAAAAAAAAAATAGTACAGTTTTTCATAGCATGCAAATACTTTTCTTTGTATTACTGGAATACTTATCTTCTGTAGTATCTACTTATTAAACATATTTTCTAGCAGTTTTTCTTTATAATTGAATTTTTTGTGAATTCAAAAAAACAAAAACTTATCATAATAAATATTGTGCACCTAATCCCAATAAATTTTAGTTTTTTAAGATGTATAATTTTACATTTTATAAATTTGAGAATAAACTAAGTCTTTTATTTTGCATTACTGCACTACCGTTGAGTTGTACACTGAGCCTGCATTGCAGCTGCACTTGACAGAGTGTACATTAAGAGCAATCCCTCAGTGTCAGTTTGTCGGTGTCGATATGTTTTATTTCTTATGTCTGCCGTCTGGGGCATTTGCATTGGGCATTGGAGACTGCCCAGAAATCATACAGTACTTTTTGAATGGACCTTCTATACGATATGATTTTTTTTAATGAGAAGTTCATCAAGGTTTACAGTTACTTACAATTTACTATATTGGTTCTAATATAATTTTATTTTTTTCATTAATAAATATAATAGGTTATGAGATCGAAATGAATGTAAAAACTTTAATCTTTTTAAATTATGCCAAACTGAATTCTGCTGAACAATTGAGTACAAAAAGTTGCATTTGAGTTTATATCTTATGTATCTTTTGTAATTTTTTTATGTATCTTTATTGAAATTTACAACTGTTCACGTTAATACATTCAGTGAAGTTGATGTAAGCTTATAATGGAGTGTAGAAAACTACCCATTGGTAATACTGTAATAACGTTTTTACAATAGAAGATTTCGGAAGGAAACAAGGTTAGAAACTAGTGGGTTTAGGTTGTTAGGAAGTTTATAATAGAATATATCTGGTTCGGGCTAGATCGGTTACATATGGGACATTATGGTCTTTATTTATGACAAAGTAAGGAGCATTTTACGAAGGTTTTTGGATTGTAAGGATTGGATACGAGAGGAATTCGAAGGTTTAGTGGAGCCCCATAGCTCAACTCCGTATGTCCAGATAGGCCTTATTATAGTTGTGTAGATCAGTCTTTTGTAATGGATTGGAAGTTTAGACCGTTTGTCCAGTAAGTGCTGTAATAATCGGAATCGACGTGCAGTTTCCTGACTTTTCAGTCTTGTGTGAGGATTTCAAGTTAGTCGTTTGTCCGAGGAAGCGGATCTCTTCTACAAGGGCAAGAGTAACATTATTAAAGTTTATGTATAGGCAGTCGACAGGTTTTCCACTAAGAGTCATTTTGATGGGATTTATTTTTATCCTCCGATTTCGGCACCATTCTTCGAGGGTTGTGATATGGGATTTGAGAGTTTGGGATGCAGATAAAAGGTTATTATTAAGTGCGAGTACACATGTGTCATCGGCATACATGGTGAGGATAGTGTTAGGATTGGTTGGGATGTCAGCTGTATAGACAGTGAAGAGGACGGAATCGAGGATACTACCTTGAGGAACAGCAGCGGACTGAGAATAGAGGGATAAATAGGAACCATTGTGGTTTACTTTGAATAATGTATCAATGAGAAAACAACGAGTGATGAGTAAGTATGTTGGAATTCACGGAGTTTGTAAAGCATGTAAATGTAAAGATATGAAATATCAACAACTAGCCTCTGTTTTGCATAAAAGGTAGTTTTCATAATTTGGTGAAAAAAGAAATAAGGCTCATAGTTCGTTTAATAAATTACTAGACCACCTAATTTTATTTTATTAGTAATTTCGCAGCTTTCAAAAACACATTTATCCAACTTATTGAATTTTTTTTTTTATTTTACTGACATCATAGAATATTTAGAACGCCTGGTGAGATGATCGAACGAAATTTAAGGCCTTTCTTTTGGTTTTTCACCTATCAATTCTAAAAGGTGGATTCATTAAAAAAGGTGTACTACTATTCTTAATTAAAGTAAGATAAATTTTTCGTGGAATGAGTACCATTATTTATTAAGTCCATCAAATGATACTGTCGCTTTAAACAACATTTAATAAGAATTTTAATGTTTAAATTATAGTGATAAAGTAGTTGGAACAAATATTTATTACAATTTAAATAATCAATAACAATCAAAATCTTTTGATGTGAATATCTTCTAAACAAAGCATTTATAGTTTGTAAGGTATGTCCATACCTTTATCGGGAATTTATTTCTTGTTTTTGGATCCTTAGTTCATATTGTCGGTAAGGACATTAAACCCTGAAAGATCGGACTCATAATCAATCAGTCCAGTAAAAAAATAGATTTTAAATTTATCGTTTGTTTAATAAACGTTGATTTAGTAAAAAAAAAAAAGAAAAAAGAAAACAACAATAAAATAAAATAAAAATAGCTTTTTGGTCTTCATAAGAATTTAATACATATATTTTGTGATATGTTAATATCTGATTTCATAGCTGGGTTCATAGGTAGCTGTTGGTGTGTACAATATTGAACCCTTATCAATGACGAATCTTTAATATAAATATTGAAGTATATTTTAAATAAAACAAATATTATCCAATTTAAGTTTCATAACTCTCATTATTTCTTTAAAAGTCCAACGTTTCGGCCAATTCGGCCTGCCTCAAGGACAGTCTATCTCAACTTAACAAACAGCTTGTATTATATCTTGATGTTTAATAGTTTTAACAAACAAAATTATTATTAATAAAATAGCATACCTTAAATACAAATTTACTCTATACCATTGATTTAAAAACTTTTTGCAGGTTATTCTGCCCAGATCAATTTCAGTCAAAATTACCATGTGAGAGAGTAAAAATTTAGGGAATTATATTAATTTATCAATAAGCTATCCCTGGCATGTGTCTAATTACCTAATTTGTCACTGTTCACATTATTATTAAAAGTTTTAATAACAATCAATTTACCACTATTATACTTTGTTATCACAACAGTATTTTTAACCTTTCTTATACTTAGGTCAGGTATATAATTCATTTATTTCAACTGTATTTAGGTTAATATTCTTATTTATTGTATTATTAAAATTCACGTCAAAGTTAATTATAAATATTAATATAAATGTTTACCCTTATTTTTTATAAATTAATTGTGTTTAAAATCTCTGCGTAGTGTTGGTTCAGATTTCTTATGTCTGTTTTAAAATTCACTGTGTAAATAATATTTTCTGATATGTAAATAGACTCGAGTTTTTTTTAATTTATTATTTTCTTTATATATTATTGTATTGTCAAAATCGATTATGTGCTGGTTTTTGGCTGCATGCTACACTAGTGCTGTTTTATTCCGATCTTTCTCCTTGTTTTTTAATATAATTACTGTGTTGATACATTCTATCATATGTAATTATAACAAATATTGAAGTATTTGTTATTTTCTTTTGTTACGGATAAATCCTGAATGAATACTCTCTCATCGAACATCAGGTAATAACAGTGTTATTTATTACAAACAGCTGTCTCAAGGTAAGACAGGTATCAGACCAAGTGATTATTTCCAAAAATACACCACTCTTTTGGGACGAGAACAAACGTGACTCGACATCCTCATTAGTATCATTCCGAACTGCGACTGATTATATCAAGGACGACTCCTCAAATGAAATTCGTTTTTGGACAGCCGCTGTGTGGGCCTAGTAGACTGAACGGAGTCCATCCGGAATTTCGCAACCTGGTCATGGCTGTTGATAATATATCAATAATATGTTTTTTCGCTTTTATATATGTAATTAGCCGTATATAATATATATTATTATATATATTGCGAATTGATTTTTACTATGTCGCAATATTGCGCAATAAGGTTATCAGAAGATTAGTCCTGATTGAATCAGATAATTGCCTGATCTCTACGTTCTACTCTTCAGCCGAGCGAGTGTGTTGGCATCCATTAAGGTACAAGGCTGAACGGCCACGCCTCTTTGGTAAAATTTTTTGTTTAAAAATCCGGAAATGTTATTAAATGTAAACATAATGTAAATTCTACCGAAGTCGGTGACGAAGAGGAATATTTCGTGTCCATGAGCCCAGAGAAAAAAAATTACTTCAATGAAAAATATATATATAATAATAATAGACAGTTAAATTCAGTAAAATAATCCATTAAAACAATTTTTCTATATTAATAACTAAAAATGTCGAAAAATCAAATACTTAACAAAAACTTACTTTTAAATTTAATATAGCCTATATACGCTATATACTGCAGGTAAAAAAAGGAAGCATATACGTTTTCATAATAGATCCAGAGAGTTATTACTCAATATAATAGAATATTTTATTGTTTTAAGATGAGAAATTGAATGTAGCATGAAATTGAATGTAAAATGAAAATGTTTTACCTTGTAGAAGTCTCCAAACATATCAAACCTAAGCATGGTCTCTAGAAAGACAAACGAAAAAGGTATATTCAGATTGTTGTGTTAAGATAGATGGGTTATGGAGAAAACTCAGATAATACGATCACTAAAGTTATACATTTTATACGATTTATCTTAAAAGAAAGTTTATTCGTTATGTGTATCCGAATGCTTACGCAAAAATACATTAAATAGAATTTAACATTTTGAATAAGTCGTCAAATCCAGCCACGACGGAAGATTTCGTTTGCATAATTTCTCTTCGTCAAAGATTGTTTAATTAATAACAAGATTTGGACTGATTTACTGAATATTTTTTAATAAGGATTTCTTCGCTATTAAGATTCCCTCAACCCTCAATCCTTTGTCAGCATGACCCTCCGTTTCTGCCGGGCCATCGTGTCCTCTCCGCCAGTACCCCTCCAGCTATACTCTCCAACACCTCATCCGACAGGAACTCTTCCTCTTTTTATATCTTTGGCATCTCAATTATTTACCAGCCTTAAAATCCTGTTACTGTTTATCCGTTTAAACTGTTCAGTCCATAGTTAAGATAAAAATCGGAGGATTGTACCACCAATGGTCGTTGACGGTATAAATCTCACTGTTATATCCAATACTAGAAAATTGTCCCATCTTCGTTTTGAAATAGCTATTCATTCTTTACCTTATGGTTTAGGGATAATTGTTTAGTGATTCATTTCTTGTACCAACAACATTTTATTGAAGTACGGAGGGTATTGCACTTCTATTATATACACCGGATACGGTTCATTTGATTCTGCATTCTTCTAAAATTTTCTAGATATAACTAACTACCAAAAAAAAATAAATAAACATTCCGCTTGGTGGAAGTGATATTTGAAACGTCAATATTTCAAAAACGACTCGTCCGGTATAGCCCAAAGATGGTGGTAAGTTGTTAACTAGCGAATTCTCTTTAACTATTCAAGTTAGTATTAAGTTCAATTTTATCATTTTTCAGATTTGAATTTTAAAAGATGGCAATAATTTTAATTTGTTAGTACTTACTCAATGGACTACTAATTCGGAGAACCCGGGTTCGAATCCGGTTGAGGCAGATAATTATTTGTTACCTGTAGCTGTTGAGTCAGCATTGTGGGTTCGGGTGCCCTCTGGGGTCAAAACAGCCTCATTAATTGGTTACCCTTAATTGAGTAAAAATCTGTAGGTCGAGCATGATTTTGACCGAATCACCTCCTTGCACAACCGGCGTTCTAGTAACAGTACTTCCTTACCCCTCATGGTTTGTAGTGGTACAGATTTAGTACTTACTATTGCCTTCTAGGATTAGAATTCGGTTATCTTTATATACCCAATTAAAAAGTTGAAGACGCAATTCTGAACTGCCAGGAAGAAATATTTTTACAATACAATTATAAATAATCAGGTAATTTTTCAATAAAAG
>NW_027108484.1:530554-534388 GCF_000696795.3 Halyomorpha halys
TATACATACTGTTACATACATAACAACAAACGATATAGTTTGTTGAAATCATCTCTAAACCAAGGGAACCCATGGTCTCTACCCGAACCAATATTGTATAAAAATACAAGAAACAACTTTAGGAGTTCACCGACAACATTGATCTTAACTGTTAATGTATGGAGCTACAAGCAAATAAAATGTCATTTGTATTTTTTAATTATTATTATACAAATAATGTTATTTTTTATTTGTTTTCTTAATTTTTCTTTCTTTTCAGTTGTATTTTATTTATTTTTACTATTCTATATTCTAACCGTCACCTCTCCTTGTTTTATGGTATGTTCTATTATATTCAATTGTATTTTATATGTGGTATTCTTCTTTATGGTGTAATTCTCTCTCTCTATATATAGAGTGAGAGAGAGAGAGAAACTACTTCTCTGTGTCCACAATAAGGAAACGCCTAAAGATCTGAGCTAAGAATACACCATAAGCATGATAAAACTCTGTAATACTGTTGCGAGAACTGGACTCTAACAGGTACTCTATCCAGAAAGCAGAATCGAGAGATTCGATAGGAAAGACCTCCGTTCAATTACAGGTGCAATCTGGGATGAGAGCCTTAAGACATGGAGGAGAAGAACTAACAATGAACTGCTTGCAGAGACTGGTCAGTCAATATCTCATGATATGAAGGGAATAAGGTTAAGATGAGTGATCGACCAGGTTTCCTCTGGACAACAATGATTTCCACTATAGTTGGCAAGAGGCCACGCGGGAGGCCCAGAGACAGACAGAATCAAGTGGGTGAGAGGGCTCCATGCAGCAAACTGGGAAGCAGTATCTTAAGACAGGCAGGCAAGAATGCTGGTCCGGGTAACCAAAGATCTACAAGGATCTAACAGAAGAAGAAAAACAATAGTGCAGTACATAAATAAATGCATGTAGATAAAACATCATTTTATATAAGATATAAAAAATAAAATTTAATATTTATAGCAAATGACCAACAGCGCTATCTTGAGCCCGTTGGTTAGGCTAGAGTACCCACCAAAAATATAAAATAATTTCTACGTGTTGGAATTTCTAGTAATAGTGTACACAAATTTGATTAGTGCTTTCAAGATGAATGAAACATTGTCTCTTGGCTTTAATTTTTGCCATGATGGTTTTGAGATTTACCTATTGCTAGTATAAATAAATAGTCTACAATAAACCGGTCCAAAATCTACGTAAGATTTTATTTTTTCTTAACTTTACTTATTTTTCATTTAAAGCTACCAAAAAAAGATAGGGACGAGAAAATAAAATCATGCATATATGAATTAAATATATGATTATTAATTGATTTAAATACGTATAAGGCCATTTATAATAAATATTTCTGTAGATAAATGCTTTCAAGATTAAAAACGATTTTTAATAGAGATCTTAAAGTCATTTATTATTATATATATTTTTACTGAACTAGCTTTTTCTCAACGCCTTTTATATTATTTTACGTTAATAGACGGATTATCTGGACATTTGGTTAAGCGGAGTTTTACTTTAAATATACTAAGTTAACCACTATAATGCCAAAAGGAGTACTTTCTCATTATACCCAGGCGTTATTATGTGATAAATATCTCTTAATTGGCTTACATCAGCATGTTCTACGGCTAAACAAACAGTTTCATCACAAACCGACAAGAAATACTAGTAGCAAGAGAGGAAAAATGTCTTTCAAGATTGCCTACATTCTATGTGATATTACTATGATACCCCAGAATTATAGTAAAAATGGACTTCTTACATTCTAGTTAGTGGAGGGAGGGAGAGAAGAGAGAGAGAGAGAGAGAGAGAGAGAGAATGGTGTACTACTATATATTTAAAAACAATAATACAAGAGGCAGTAGACAGCTAGAATGGAAAAAGGCCATTTGATGATATATTTTCAAGGGCTGATGCACAAAGACCGAAGGGAGCTCTGACCAGCATGTAGCAAACAAAGGGCAACAGTGCTTCCAATAACTGACAACTCTTTGATGTGACTGTTGACGAAGAAAACAAGAAGGATTGTCAAAGATACACCGTTTTCTCAGTGTGTTCCTCGCCTCCAGGAACCTTTAGACCTTTTCCAGCTCTAAATGCTAAATTGCGGAAAGGTCAAAAAGGAGGTTTTTCTTTCTTTCTTTTTTTCATTTGTATTTGTTAAATTTAGTCCAGAAAAAGGTTAAAAACCATTTTTGAGGAATATAATCTTGTTTTGTTGATCTTAATATATTTAAAATTAGTTCTTGTATTTTCACTAACTCATGCATGTTCCTATAAAACAAGAATAAATAATAATTTATTCATAATTAAATGGTGGCCGAAAAATAGAGCACTCTTTACTTAGTGCTCATGATCTTAAAGAGTTATCGACAGCGCGGTAAAAATGAATAAAACCCTTTCTAAAGTAGTATAAATTGCTAAATTTGGGTTTAGTGCACTTACGCAGACGTGGTAAAAGGGCTGGACTGGGATCTCGAAGAGCCCTGCTCTAACCCTCACGCATGCAGGATAGAGTTGCGTAATGGATCCGGAGATCCTAGAGTTTGAATATTGTGCTTAATAGTGTAAATGTGATTAGTGCTTTTATTTTATTGTTTTATTAGTTCAAAATTTAACTTTTTTTTCCCTCATTTCTTCATGTAAGTTTGATTATGGTTGTCTTAATCATCTTCTTGTTCATATATGTATATTATATGGAGATTTTACTTATTTATATATAATTTATTATTTTTTTTTTTTATAATTTTGGTTTGAATGTTATAATTTATGACTATTACTTATGCCCCAAGGCTGTGACAGATTGTAATATTTATCAATAAATAAATATTGGATTTAACAAAAAATACAAAAAAAAAACATTGAAGGTCTAATAGAGTGCATTAAGCTGAATAGCTCCCGAGAAGTTCATTGTGAATTTAATTTGAATTTATTCATTAAAAATAGGAACCTAGCTCATGCAAGTTTCTACTTTTGATTAAAAAAAACCTCAGCATGCAGGATTAAGGGCCTACAATGCAAATATTTTTGGAATTTACTTTTAATTTACACTGTAATCTCTGGTCATCCCAGAATATTCTTCGAAATTTGACATAACATCCGCCAATTCCCAATTTATTTTTTTGGATTTACATAATGATTCCGAAACTTTTTGGAAAAAATTATTTAACCATATGTAATTAATTGTCGAAAGATAGTCTAAATAGAAATACAAAACAGTATAAAAAACTATTTATTAGTAACCGTTTGCCGCACTTTGCACTGCTTTTTAAGGCTAAATGAGAACAAAATACAAATATTGTTAACTTTGATTAGACCATATGAATATACATAGGAAGTTGTATAAAATATGCATGTATAAAAAAAAATAATGTAAGCTTTACACTAAAAGAATATAAGTGAATTTACTTATACTTATCTTCTTATTGGCTATCTTAATCTTTAATACTGCCTACTCAAAAATAATTGAACTTGTTAAAGTTTTGATTTACTTTAATAAATCTATAAATTAAAATAAACTCATTAACCTGACGGAGAAATCCGATCAGGATATGTTGTGTTAGAACCACTGATATTTTCCAAATTTTATTGGAAAAAAAAAGGTTGATTTTTAAAACCTGTATCTTGGAACTATTACCTATACAGATGTCCATTGACAATGTAATTAACGATTCTCATAAGTAGTTTCTATTATCGTATTAATACGGCTTCTATATTTGCCAAAAATAAAAAAAAATAAAACTTTATCTCGGGAGCTATTGAAGCTATGGAATGGTCTATTACACTTTTTTTTTTTCAATAGATTCAAATTTTATTTAT
>NW_027108484.1:534448-554401 GCF_000696795.3 Halyomorpha halys
GTTGACATATTTATGGTAAATATGTCTTTATGTTGTTTTTTATTAAGACAAAAATATTGCCACAACCTGGGCTATAAGTAATAGTGATAAATGATCACAATCATACCAAAATTAAAAAAAAAACATAAATAAAAAATTATATATAAATAAGTAAAATCCCTGTTCGTATATGAGTAAAATTAAAATTAAGGACAAAATAAAATAAGTAATAAAGCAAAAGTGATAAAATAAAAGATAAAGTAAAATTTTGAACTAATATAAAAATAAAATAAAAGCACTAATCACACTATTGTGTACAATATTTACACTCCCGGATACCTGGACCCCTGAATCCACTCTATCCCCCACGCATGAGGGGTAGAGCAGGACTCTTTGAGATCCCAGTGCTGCCTTCTCACCACGTCACTGATAATTCGCCTGCGGAGGCTGAGTAAGTGCACTAAAGCCTATTTTAGAAAGGGTTATATTAATTTTTACCATGCTGTTGATAACTCCTAAAGATATTGAACTCTGACTAACGAGTGAGAGAAAAATTTAGGCTATTCTTGTTTTCGCAAAACCATAATTTAATCTTTATCATCGCAGACAATTTGTTTTTATGATTTTGGATAAACAAAACTTCAACATGGCTGCCAGAATCTAATCGCAATTTGTAAGATTAGATTTTTCAAGAATTTTAGAAGGTCTAAAAGATACCAACAATGAGCAAAAAAATTTAAACCTCGTCTATGCGGGATTTTGGCCTGCTGAAATTATAATTTCTTGCAGCAACACCTCTGTCTTTGAAATATTAATATCCATTTCAAATATGATAATTAAGTAATATAATGTGAGTTTCAGAATTAACAAATAGAAACATATAAATCCAGCGCATAGCCATTAATTACACACTTATCAAATAGCTAGCCCGTGCGAGAAAGAAATATAGTTTATGAAGATATTTTGATTTAAAAATTTGTGTCCATTAATTTGAAATTGTTTTCTTAAATATGTAAGCTGACCGTCCGAAAAAAGTGCAACCTCATCTGAGAGGAACAGATTGATTCGAATTATTTATTAAAGTAAATGCAGACAGACGCTGTTTCAGGTGCAGGGGCTTCCATTTGCAAACCTAATGCACTAGACGAGACGGAATGCCCTTCAGTGCATATGCAGCTAGATCGGGGTAGTCTATTATCTAGCCAAAACTGCAGACATAGATTTGTGACCTGTCCGGCTGCCTATCTGTCATATGCCTTCTGGGTAGCAAAAAAAACAACCATTGTCTTAAGGTCGAGGATCGGATATCTTCTTCATAACGACGAATATGGGAAATGGAAAATAATTTATAATTTGTATAGCTTTATTTATTGAATGAAACGTAAAGGTTATAGTCATTGATTAGCTGAAGAAAGTTTTCAATGAGACTCACAAAATATTATTCAAAATTAGTTTTGGAACACTTCCATTGTAATATGAAACAAATTCTGGCCTATAATTCTAATGCAGGAGTCTACACAACTAGCTATTATAATGAAATCAATTTTTTCAATTTTGGGAGCTGTCTTAATCAATCAGTACTAGATCCTGATAAATAAAATGTGGTCTATTAAACGTAATCTACAAACAATTACAAAAAAAAAATTTCCTACAACATCAACACGGCTCTCATAAAACTTACATATTAGTCGATTAATTCAATAAGGTTCGAATTAAGTCTATTTTCCCCAAAACTCTTAACGGTACATTTTGGTGAAAATTTATTCTATGGAAAATTAAACTGCATTAAATTCTGCATAGAATGAATACCATCATATATTAACTCGTTCCTGAAATATTTTTTTTTCTGTTTTTTTTTTAATTTTGACAAAAACTGAGATATAGAACTATATATGAGCTGAAACTATATATGGAAACACATTTTTTGCCTTTAAACCAAGTAGCTTAAAGTAACCGATTAGAAAATTTTAATTAAAGTGAAACAAATTAAAGAAAATTTAGTTTTGCGTTGACTGAGTACTATAATTACTATTCTACTTCATACTTAATTGATTAACTGATACTTCTTTGATCCTTAGACTTTCATTCATATTGAAAGCCCCGATGAAGCCCCGTAAAGTGAGGGAAACGTTAGTATCTTAAATAGTTTTTTTTAACCGCACTCGGATCATTTTCGTTTTGTTTTGCGATTCAGAATTCCTTTTTCTGACAAAAGACGGAATCCTTAAATTATTCAGTAGCGAGATAAACTCATACAAACTGGTTGTTTATTTTCTAACACGTACTTTGTAAAGTACACTAAGCAGATTTCCAATCTTGAAGAGGATTGTCTTCGCGAACGTACTCATACCTCGGCATTATGCAACCCCCTCCTGCCGTTGTTATACCAACGCATCGCATTAACATTAATGCGGGTTTTTTTCCTAGCCCTCCTTGCCGCGTGATTGCATTTACGCAACTTTTATGGTTGCTATTATATATTTTTTTCTTTTATTGTTTAACTTTCTCAGAGTTGGACAATATTGGTCATCCAGTCGTCATCACCACGGGACGCAATTAGTGCTTTAAATTTATTACAGTAGCCTTCAACCGCTATAAAAACATGTCATTGTATCCGATGGGATCCGGTCCATATGATGGAATTGGAATTTCCTGCTAAATTAGTTCTAATAGGGTGTCTAATTGCTATTCTAGCCCCGTCACCAAATTCCATTTTGGTCTCGGCTTGTCGGAATTGAAGTGACTTTTTACGACAGACTCTAAATGCTCATGTCCACAAGGCATTTAGCAATGTCCCTCTCTATTAGTGGTGAATCAGTTGTAGTTAAATGTGTATTTCGGTCTCCTTTCTTCATCTTAATTCAGACATTCTTCATCCGAAATATTACGTCTAATCAAACATTTATTTATTTATTATTGGATAATTTATACTTTTATTATATGTTGCTTGATCTGCATGACTGACGGAAGATTGATATATTCATAGTTATGTATAAGTAAGATATATATAATCTTCCGAGTGGCGGTCAATAAAGTTATAAAAATTGTAAACGAAAACTATTGTCAACCAACGTTTTGCCCCGCCTTGCAGGGTTTCGTCAAGACTGTCAGATTGAAACAAAGATGAAAACTGCCAATTTGGCTGTATAGTTACATAAAATTTAACCGTATTATTCACAAATTAATTTTTTTTTTTTATCGGTAAATGTTATGTTGCTATTTATAATTAACTATGATAAAATTATTAATAATAAAATAAATAAGAATTTAGACCAAAATACAGTTTATAAAAATTGATTATATGCCTGACTTGATAATAAATAAGGATTAATAACATTATTGATAAATGAGTGATAGTAGTGTTAAGTTAATCTGTAATTAAAAGGTTTAAATTTAAATTAAAAAATGACATAATAGGTAATTAAATATAAGATAAGGCTAGTTTAGCGATAAGTTAATATGGTTTCTCATTGTTTTAATGTTTTCATAGGTTAATTTAACTAAATTTATTAAACATAGGCAGAATAACCTGCAAAAAATATTAAATATTTGGATGTGAGGTGTGAATTTATAGTTGAGGTTTGCTAATTTTTTTTAGGAATTGTTTAAAATTATTAATAATGAATATATAATAAAAGGTGTTATTTAATAGATTGTCCTTCAGGACAGCCAGGTTGGTTAAAGTGTTAATAAATAATTTTTGAGATTTAATCAGATACAAATAATTTTATTTAAACATGATAATTATTGTTTGCTATGGTTGTTATGATAATAGTCAGATTTTACTTTCACTTACTTATATATGAAATATGAAATATATTGTAAGGGGAAAGATTTCCATCCTTACTAATGAAGATATTATTGTAATATACGAGAAATAATTTCATTTCAGAGCAGGGTGGAAAGTAAAAGTTGTGTTATGCACACCAGTATTTTTCTGATTACTTTTAATTTATTTGTATTTTCTGTAATCTTCTTATTCTAATTAATTGCCTCTTAATTGAAAAAGGAATATATTAGATTAAAAAATTAAAATAAAATTAATAATTTAAAACTCCAGTTATTGTTTTTATATTACACTTCTTATCAGTTGTTATAACGTGATCGGAACGGGTTTCCTATGTAGTGCTGTACTTTCCATGGTCCAGTGTCTATTCGAATTTCCACGGCTCTTGATTCGCCGTTCGCCGTTGGGGCGGATGGGAACTTGAAATCCGATATCTTTCTCTAGACGGTCTTTTTTTCCTCCTTTATCTCTCAATGACGCGCCGAGTTGGGGAACCAGTTCCCGATCCGGTAGAGGTAATAGGAAAGTTGTAAAGTTGAAAAGGATTCTTCCACACTTGTCTCTACTCTTCTGTATTATTCATTGCTCTTTCTCGCGTACTCTAGTTTTCTAACTTGTTCAGCTGGTTACTTCTTTTTTCTTGTTTCGATCGTTTTGTACATTTTTATCATTTCTTTTCATGTGTGGGGTGCCTATTGAATGTGATTTTTCTTGTTTCCCACCGCTCTTCATTTTCGTTTTACTTTATTATTACTGTATTGATATATAATCAGTTTAATAAAAATAATATAAGTGATAGATGAACGATAAAAAAAAAAACTAATCTGATTTATAACTATTATATTACTATTTGTAGGAAAGTATATTAGGAATACAAGTTAAAATATTAAAGAAACGACTACAATAAGTCTAATAAAATCAACTTGCAAAGTGCCTGGAGAATAATGATAATTGTCAATTTGTGTTAATATGATAAAGATTGTAAAAGTATCTCTCA
Source organism: Halyomorpha halys (assembly GCF_000696795.3). NCBI lineage: Eukaryota > Metazoa > Arthropoda > Insecta > Hemiptera > Pentatomidae > Halyomorpha > Halyomorpha halys. The sequence continues at coordinate 539,212 of NW_027108484.1, forward strand.
GCTAATTTTTAACTGGCATCATCTTACAACTGAAACACATCAAGTCAAAATGTTCTATTTTATTGTAATTTTTATTCCAGTGTAAAATGTTAAAAAGAAAAAAAAGCCAAAGAATTTATTTATATCCTAAAAATCTGCTTATAAAAAGTAAATTCACTATTTCCATAACAATTATAAAAAAGAGAAAATTAATTTTTTTTTAATGTTATGGAAATAGTCATTTTTATTTGTTTAGTACCCGATTGGCCTGGTGGGTCTTACATGTTTAATACGGGTGATTATGGGGAGGGGTATAGTCTCTTGAAAAAGGGACCCCTAACTGTTTACATTTATACATGTTATAAAAACAAAAATTAAGATAAAATAAATAGATAAAAATAATAATTCTTAAGAGAGAAAAAGAAAAGTTATCACAAAAACAATGACTTTCATAGATAGAAAAAATAAATAATTCTAATGGGAAAAAAGTTAATTTAAGAAAAAAGACGAAGAGAAAATGATTTTTTAGTAATTTCAATTATAGAATCGATAAATATAGAACATATAACAGGATATCCTGCTGAAGCCCAGGCTTCAGTCTTCAGGATGAGGTTGGATTTCCCAAGTTATGTCACTGCTTCTTTAACTGTCGGTAACTGCGGGTGAAATTTTATGAACTGTCGGCTTTTAACACGTTGTACATTTAAAAAATAATTAAATGTATTTTTATTGTAGTACTATAATTTTTACCGTTTACCAATTATTTATATATACCTTGCAAAGACTTAAAGTAAACATATCAGTTGCAGTATCTGTTCTTGTCTTAGAAGTAACTTGGAGTCCTACATTGGTTTCGAATTTCCTTTTTATTCACTCCAGCTTAGTCCTTTCCACTGACCGTATCTTGAATTGTAATGGAGAATTTCACTCCTGGCTGGAATAGAGATGACTGGAGAAGATTAACCTGGACTGATAATGTTGTTATGTGCCTTATCAGCTGATTCTTCGCTGATGCTACAAACTCACGTAGTTATTGTAGCAAAAATACAAACTAACGACTCATTTCTAATTAATGTTATGTTAAACATAAACGCGTATTTCACATTTTTCATGCCCGGTCAATTAATAATCCCGCACGCTCTTATAATATTTTTTTTTTACTTTAATTGAATTTTTTTTTTGGTACTTAAAAAAAAATTCAATTAAATTAGTTTGCCAACTTATATACATTCCTTTCTTCATTTTGTATATATTCATTTATCTTTTCTAGGTCAGAAAAAAAAAAAAAAAAAATAATCAATTGAATTGAAAAAAGTCAATGAACCTCACGTGCCTCAAGACCTACCTACCTATATGTATGTATTCAGTTACTCATTTCGTCAGGGGAGTACGAAAAAAAAACAATGAACGTCACAAATATACAATTCAATTTGAAATAAATTTGTATATCAAAATAATAAACAGCATAAGAAACGCATCTCATGTATTTAACAAGGACTATTGTATCATTTAATTCAAACAATAAAATAAAGTCGGCCTAAAGGTCTCATCATTTTAACTGCGTAGTATACACCATTTTATGTTATAAATTATTTAATTTCGTATTTGACGATATGATCTACGGTATGAGCCGTGTTTGAAATATGCATTGTCAGGAATAATATTTATGTGCATAGTTAAGTGAACATAGTTAGTGGAAAATAACCCTAATCTCCAACCTCTGTTTAAATTTTCGTCAAATCAAACCAACCGTTTTCAAAATACAATTATCAGCGGAAAATAATGTGAATTTTCAAGGGAAAATTGTGAACGGGCAATCCAAAAATTTCATCTAGGTCGGATTAACAGGTTAATCGATTTTATTCGGACACAAATTTTACAGCTAGGTACTGAGTCAGATGTTTAATATATACATAGTTGGTATGTGTACATAAAACATTTGACTTATTAATGTAATTGGGCGTCTCTATTATATAGAATGTGAAAATTTCTAAACTCAGAATATTTATATAAATTTTATGTATATTATTTTTCTGTTGCAGGTAAGTGATAAGTCACCATCTTCATTAAAAAAGTAAGAATTCAAGTGATATTTTTCTGTTTGAAACGTTGAACTTCATGGAATTTTTTTTTAAATTTTGGCATGGCAACTCCTAAAATAAATAATCAAGAGCATAATTTTAAAAATCAGTTGAAAATTATTATTTATTAATTTCTTAGTTATTAATTTATAGTTAGTTAGTACTTGATGGAATATTCGAAATGAAACTGCCATAATGAATTTGAAATTATTAACAGTTATTAAATTATTAACAATTGATATTTTGGATACAATTGTTAAATTGTAACACCTATTACTACTGGCTTTGTGTGTGTTTATATTTTATATTTAAATAGAATTTTTATTATTGACAACTCATAAAATTGTTTTCATTAGAATTACATTATCATTCAGGGTGAGAAGAAAGAGAGAAGAATTTAATTAAAAATTTGTTAGGAATCCATAATGAGATGAGAACAATGAAAGGAGGATTAGAGGTTGGAGACTGGAAGGAGTAGCCCCTCAGCTATTAGTGTCGAGAGAAAGTATTATTGATCTTTGCAATTCTTTTTCCCGATTAGATTCGACAGGACCGGAATCACTTTATACTTCATTTTATTCTGCTAAAACTGAGCTGTTCTCTGCCAGCTTTAATATTTTGACTACGATTTACGTTTCTTTGTTCGGGACACTTCTTTTGGTCCATTAAGATTTACAAAATGGATCCCTGATCCTTCGATAGCTTTTGGAAAAAGCTGAGGCTTAATTCTTGTTATGACCACTTCATCTTCTTATTTAACTGTTTAATCACAGTTATTCCTAATTATTTAACCAACAAACCTTACATTGATTGTAATCATGCCAATAATATTATCAAGTAAATTAATTGGAGATTATTAATTGATCTTATATAATTATTATTAACATATATATGTATTTAATTACTTAAATACAGGATTTATACCCAATCTGTTTCCAAACTTTTTCAAAGTTAAAACAAGAGAGTGTTTGTTACTAATTGAAGATATATTTCATACTAATTATCGCTCTGTTAATGCTTATTCAATTTTATCATCCTTGACTACTTCTTATTAATTGCTATATTATTAATTTATATTTATATTCTTTTAATTTATTTGTTCCTTTTTTATTAATTATTAATAAATTATTATTTATATTTATAATCATTATTAGTATTATTTTAGTTTACTTCATTTCTTTTCATGCTTTACAATGTTGTTTTTCCTCTTCTCATTTAGCCCTGGTGAACCTTTGCAAAGTGGGGTGAAACGGGGGTTACTTATAAATAGGTTTTTGTGTGTGTGTACTTTTGTTGATCATCACTCGGACCATCATACTACCACTAGTTACTTAATCTATAAACCTAAATTTCGGTTAGAACATTACTGTTTTCAAAAACGTATTCCGAAAACTTCCGAGTGGTTAGCAGAACTTAATTTTTAGTGTGAACCATGTTCAAACGAAATATCCTTTAGAAATTACTACGTTGCAAAAATTAATTTATATATGAAAATGAAGTCTATACCACTACAACCCATAAAGGGTCAGGAGTACTTTGTAAGGAAGAACAGTTACTAGACAAACCATTGTGCAAGAAGCTGATTTGGTCAGAATTACGCTCAACCGCCAGATTTTTACTCAGTAAGAGTACCCACATCATGAGAATGGTAGTCACCGGAGGGATCCCGAACCCAAAGGGTTGACTCACGGCTACTGTGAAAAATAAAATAATTATCTGTCACAGTTAGATTTGAACCTGGGCCCTTTGAGTAGGAAACGCAGTGCCTAACCACTGAGCTTCCCGCTCCTAAAATTTATACATGTAAGTTTTGGATAACGAATAGTACAGACACTATAGTAGTTAAAGCAAAAGGATCAATAAGGAAAAAAGGGATGAAATCTTGTTTATTCTTCATTATTAAGATGACCTCGTCTTTTCTACAACGCAAATGACTGGTGAAAGGATTCCGAGTCGTATTTACTAAATAGCATGTCACATGGACACTACCTTGCTTCTTGCTATTCATATAATCAATGTTATTATTATTTAATTTTTTTTAATACTTGTGATTCCTAACATAATTTCCCCTATTGTTTTTATTTTTTAATCATTTTTCTTCAATGTTTCGAGATCCTTTCACCATCTTTAAAATTACATTAACTTTTCTTAGGTTTCTCTAATAAGTTAATTATATTCATAAAATTATAATTTGTTCACATTTATGATTATTCCTAGTTTTATTTCCAGTTTTTAGTTTAGTGATAGCGCAAACGGTTAAAGTAGGGTACGCTTTCTTGTATAATTATACATATAAAATAATTATATGAATACAATTAACAAGCAAACTAAACAAAACGTAATCCTGAAGCCTCGAAGAAAAATTACTAAAAAATAAAGTCAATAAAAAGGAAGAATTAATTTCCCAAGCATCAATATGCTTCTATTAAATAATTAAATTAGTTTTTATAATCATTAATATTTATTTTTCCTGGAAATAATTGAATTTTGCACAATATACGTATAATTCCTCTCTACTCCTAGAGTTAGACACTTCCAAGTGTTATTAAACGTAGAAATCTTTATCACAACCTTAAAAAAAAAATATTTTGACTATGAGAAAAATACAACGTCGCAACAATATGGTTGTTTTATTATAGCTTGATCCTGAATATCAGATATATACACACACACTATTTATTTGAGATAAGTGGTACATTGCCATAATCTTCAACTAGTCATCTAAGAGTGTTTCTTCCTCTTCTGATTGAGCTGAGTACACCCCAAGCAGATGTTGGCTTTCTCACTTGATGAGCATGACCCAACACCCTGTCACAACACGTTGTCTGGTTTTTGCCTGTCATTTCAGGAACTCCTCACTAAAGGGCACTATTACCTTAGTGATGATAATAAAAAAGCGGTGGAAACAGGCCCATTTGGTGAGCCTATTACGAGGAAATGGGACCCCCATCGTTGTCTCGAGTGTGAAATGGGTTAATTTAGCCTAAATAAAGTAATAGGCATGATGATTCAGACGAAAGTTGTGACTTAAATTCAGTAATCTGTGCCCTCTCATGGCTTTTGTAAACCCTCATTTGTTCTAGCATTATGGACAATGCTTTGCAGGATACTGGTTTTGGTACCATTCTGGTTTTTGTGTTTACTTGTGATTGAAATTTTACACTATTGCATTGTCTGTAACCTGAGGCTGGCATATAAACTTAATTAAAAGTTTGTTCGATAATCTAATTATAATAATTTTTTACTATTTTTTATTATTAATTAAAAGGTTCCATATTCTTTTTATTCTAATCTCTTAGCACTATGTTATCCGGAACGCCCTCACTCAATGGATTTAATTAATCAATTTCTATTTATTGTTTTTCAAAGGTTGATATTATTTAAAAGAAAAATTCAACTTTTTTTTGCTGCTTAAATCGATATTATACTAGATATTTTGAAGCTATTAATTTTTATAGAATTATCGTATTTATTTCCATGTATCTTTAATAAATGCTTCTCATAACAAAATTGAACTAATAGAAAAATATGAAACGTTCCATTAAAATGGCGTAACGATGAGTTAAAATTTAGGAGTTGAGTCCCGTTGACCAATGATTATTTATGAGAAAAATAATTGTGAAAAACACAAATAAATAAATTGATTGGAGAAAATGGTGCGATCAGCAAAGAAAAACATAAATAAACAAAAAAAAAATTATTTATACCAACATTATAATATTTTGTTGGTAAGAAGATATTTATAATATAAGATATGTAAGTAGTGTCTAAAAAACTGAAAAACAAATTTGAATCTTCAAATTTAGATTTTAGACACTACTTACATATATTATATTATGCATATCTTCTTACCTACAAATATTATATTTCATCTTTCACTGTTATCAATCTGCTACTGTCTAATTCCATGATTATCAATCAATTATTTTGTATAATTCAAATTTTTTTTGTATACTATTTCTTTTCAATTTTATGTTTCTCTAAATGATGGTTGTTATTTATTTTGTTCCATAGCCCTGATGAAGACCTGAAACTCTGGTCGGAACGTCTGTATAAATAAATATTGTTTATTTATGTTTTTCTTTGCTGACCGCGGGTGGTTACTCTTCTCCAATCAGTAATATACGCCCAATTATCTATACCTCAAATAAATTAATGTTAATTAAAACGAGTATACAACTCATTCGGCGTTGGGACCTGACGAAGTCCCGAAATTCTGGCCGAAGCGTTGGCAATAATAAATGTTTACTTATTCTTGTTATTCACTGACGCCACCCATAAATATCTTCTCACACATAATGAAGATTTTTAAAGTAGAAAATGTTGAGTTTTTCAATTAAATAATATGATTGATGGTTAATGCATTGTATTAAAACATTAAAATTTGTTGATATTTTTTTTGTTTAAAACTGTTATATTACCTATGCGTGTATGTTTTGTCAATCGAAACAAACACGCTATGACTTTAAATATAGTTTTTATATTTATACCACTTACTAGATGGAGTATAAATTAAGGGGTTGTATTGCTTGATTAATTTGATTAATTCGTGTTATGGCGTACATACGCGTTTTGTGGTCCCTTCACGTCTGTCGTCATCCTAGTTCAAAAGCGAAAAACCGTACGAAACTTTTTTTTCTTTTTAATAATTTATTTATTGTTATTTACAACTGTATAAAAATATATACAACAAGTAAATTGACTTTAGGTGACATAGTGACATGATACAAACATGTGGAGAATCTATCCATTGATAGAACTCCAATAACATTTCTAGAGAAGATCTGTAGGTCATCTTCTTTTCAGACGCCTAGGAGGATTAGGCAATGAAGGAGAAGCCAGGTTAGAAACAAGTGGATTTGGGTGGTTGGGAAGTTTATCATGGAAGGATTGGTATCCGGTTCTGGCCAAATCGGCAACATATGGGACATTGAGGTCCTGTACGAAATTTAAATTAGTAATGTAAGGTATTAGGCCTGGGATGTTACGGCAACTTTTTGGACAAAATCAACTTCTTGGAAGTGGCACTCAATCGATTTTTCACTTTTTTTTTTCGTTTTTCTTGAATGTTCAATCAATTGGTTTTAGTATCAGCTACTTGTCATTTATTAATTATTACCATTCATCTTTATTTTTCTTATCATTTGTCGTGAAATTCTTCTCGATTTCTATTATTGTGGTTCATAACACATGGAATGCTTATTTGAATATTGAGTGATTTGAATCAAAAATAATCCTTGTCTATTTTTAGAGGTTTCTTTTTTTTTTATTATAAAATGACCTGTCAATAATTATATTTTTACAAGGAAAAAAAAATTCTCAGAAGTAGCTATAGTTACTTTATTTTTGTATTTACCTATATAAGGAGTATACTGTAAGAAGTATTACAATCTTGGAAACGCACGTCCGGCGTGGCTTAGATGCCGAGTTGAAAAAAGAAATGAAAAATCATCCATCTCTCTTTTTTAGTAGCATTAAAAAAATGTATGAATATGATCTATGAAAAAATCAGATTATTAATTAATGTTAAAACTTAGTTGATTAGTTTTAATTTCATTCGTTTAAAAAAAGCCTATTGCTGTATTATTATTATAATTATAAATTTGAAAAAATGACGTTCCCAATATCATTTTCTTCTGGAAACCAAAGCCCTTTAGCAGGACAAATAACGTTGTACAGTGTGGGTCTTAATAATCAGTTTTGAGTTATTATAATTACTTTTAAGTCTAATATTAAGTTAAGCTAAATTAATTTCTTAAAATTTAATTTTAAATATAGTTATTGGTTGGGAAAGTTTAAAAAAAAATTAAATAAACAATAAAATAAAAGGCAATTTCCGATTTTTAACCTATAAGAACAGTTCAGTTTGTTATTCTTTTAACTGGGACTACGAAAAGATTGAAATGTAGTATGGGAAAACATTCTGTTTTTTTTTTTTTTTTTAATTTTTTTTCTTTGGAAGAAAATAGTTGACCGTATGAAGAAAATTGCAACAAGATATTCCAGGTGTTGGTCATTAAAGGTATCAAAATAGTAAAAAAAAAAATATATTGTTAACCTAAATAGATAGTTTTCTTCTGCTATTTTGGTACCTTTATTGCCCACCACCCTGACTTTATTCCTACTATCTAATTTATTTTTCATTTAATTTGAAATATGGTTATTGGTCGAGAAAATGAAAACTATTTGAAACTAATAAGAACGGTTCCGTTTCTTATTCATTTATCTGAGACCACGACATGATTGGAATGTGTAACGTGAACACATTTCCACTTTATTTTCTTTCTCATTGTTTACTGAGGACAATATCTGCAAAAAAGAACCCGTGGTAGTTGAATTTTCATTTTTTTTTTTGTCTTAAACGTTATAATGTTTTGATAAATTATGTATAAAACGGTTGCATAATATTATATCAGTCGAACTGCGCAGATCGTAGGCCCGTTCACTAGGATAGTGACTGGTTTCTGTTGTTTTTCTGATCCGTCCTTGAAATACACCAAAAAATAAACCGAAAACTGATATATTAATGAAGGCTAATATAACGAAGAAGGTTAATGCGGATGTTTTTTATTCAAATATTGATAATTACTAAAAATTTTGTAAACATCTTTTTTTATCTGTATTTTCTTCGTTATTGATTTTAGGGATTTCGTTTTAATTTAAACCATTTTTTTTTTTTTTTTTTAAAGGTAATGGATTTTTCATACCTAACCATTACAAGTTTTATCATCTTATACTGTTACTTGTAATGAACGCTGTTAGACAAAGTATTGTCATTTCCGTTTTGGTTAATATTTTTCAATAATAAACCTTTTTTTGTTTATAAAAAAAGCAATAACAATCCGAGTGTTCGTATTAAACCAGTGTTATTAAACTTCAGTGTTTCCCAACATCTGTCACTTAGTCCTCCGTCTAGGTTCTTATCTTTCAATTTAAAAACCCTTTACATTCTCTTCCAAAATTCATTTCTAGATTTATTTTAAAACACTGTATTAATTTCTTATGTATCTTATATTGATTAGAGTATGGTGATAGTTGGACATATTTTCAAGATATCACTTAATTCTCAAGTTTATTAAGGAATGATGTTTAAAAAATGTTCTCTCGTTGTCAGCCTTACTATTCAATGTTTTTCTCCCCCATAATGTCTCGAATTCTTTAAATACAACATAATATATATATATGCACTGGTTTGTTCAAAGTTCTTGCTCAGTAGCACAATGAGGAATAAAATCTTTCTTTGTAGAGTTAAGACATCAAGGGGCCCTTGGGCAATTCAAAATTGTGTGGACCGGTCTGTTATCTGAAATGTTATAATCCATTTGTGGACCCGCCAGAATGTTAAAAAAAAAAGAAATGATCAGTGTTAAAGGACTGACAAAATATTGTGCAAAAATTATTCACTCTGTCAAAATCCTCAACGCGGGTCAACGCTTGCACCACGTTATACATTCCTTACCTACACTCACTCTTTTCTTTTTATTATTAAAAGAAAGTTTGGGATACGATTAAAAAAAAAATGTCAGTATATGTTAAAACGCCAAAATAAACAAAAAAAAATTTATTTGTTTCCTTATTGCATATATAGGTCAAACTCTCGTGTTAAAATCTTGTTCAACTTCAATTATAATATAATTGTTCAATAATTCATAATTATTTTAATAAATGAGTTAGGAACGTGGTTTCACGTAATTACGTCACAGAACTTATTAATTTGTGCTTTTTATTGGCATTCTTTTGACATAAATTGAATGAGATCAGAAACAGTGAGTGATCTGAAATACTGTCTCAGATTTTATGTAAAAATTGGGAGTCTACGTATTGTTTATAGAATCTACGCAGCTATTTTTAGAGCAATAAAATAATTATTTTTACGCAGAAAGGAAACTTTTGTTTGTATTTTGTACTTTTTAACTATATACTACCTCAAATCTTTTTTTTCTTTCATAAAAAAATTTCAATTTTTTTTTTAATTATGTATTTAAGTAATAAATAATGAATCGTAAAAATTAATTATTTCGTCCTTTAATAAAACAATTATTTATGATGTAGAGGTGTAAAAAAAGTCAAATAAAAAATGTTTTAAAGATAAAAGTTTAGTTTAATTGGACTCTTGTAATATGTTTTAATGGAGGGTTGAGAATTTTTTAATGAAAAATTTCATAAGCTTTTCTACATCTTCATAACTTTTTATCTCCCAAGTTGCTCCTTGGTAACAGATTATTACCGAGGAAAGATTATTAAATTTTGAGGAAGCGGAACTTCATTTTTATCCCCAGGGTTCGAATGAACAAGTTTTAACATTTATCTCTTCTTGGAAACGAAAGTAAATTTCTCCTCATTATTTTTTTTCTGTTTTTAAACTGATTAAACTGATCGTCCATAATATAGCTCATTAGGAATATCTCTGAATATCCCTCAATCCTTTGATTGGGTATGGATGGCACCAGAGATTTTTTCCTCCCAGTCAAACTTTCTACCTAAACTTTTTTTTCAGCACGAGTGTGCTTCACGAATCATTACAATTTTACATTACGCTCATCATATTTATTTTATCAAATATAATAACAAATTAATATTACTTATTCTTTTATCTGCAAAATAAATATAATAGTGTAATAATAAAAATATTATATACGATATAATAATAAAATATCGGAAAGATGGCAGTCATCCGACTAAATTAAAAGAAATAAATATATTAGTAAAACCATAGTCAACATGTTACTGCAGCTACCGCCGGGAGGAAGTTGCGCTAACCCGCTTAAGAATTGGCCATGCATGCCTGTCCATTCTCACGATTAAACATTGATTTTTGATCAATGCCCTCACTATTTACCAACATTAAGCAGAATAGGACTGACCCCAAATTTATTTGAAGCTCTCACCGATGAGGAGGCTAAAGTCATATTGGTATTTAAAAGCACATCGCCTTTTATTGGTTTTAATTTTATATAATTCTTTTTTTTTATTTATTGTATTTTTTATTTTTAAGTGTGCGTGATCGAATGTGCGTGGTGTGTGTTTGGGTATCTTTATAATTATAATAGTCCATAGGGGTTGATGACCAAAATGGTTTGCACCTTTAAACAAGACTAAACAAACAATATAATAGTGTTGTGGTAAGATACATCTTAAAATTAAGATTGTCCTTGATAAATTGATCGGCCGAAACGTTGGACATGTAATATATTTTAATAAGGAAGGTTGAGACTAATCTGGATAATTTTTTTATTATTAATTCTCTAAAAGTATGTTAGTTAACTCTCAGCTTAGGAGATATTCACTTCTGAAGATTATAGTTATGATTTATTTAGGTTATGATAATTAAGTTAACATGAGTCCCATCCACTTTATATTCATACAATGTAAACATTAACATTCATATTAAATATTATTCAAAGTCAATGATTACCTTGAGCATTAAGGCAGGCTCGGTATCATTCTTCTACAGCAATAGTTGCCGAACGGCACTTATTATGTTATTGTCATGGTCTCCATGATCATTAAAAATGATTTTATGCAATTCCGCTCAATGACCTTAATTCTTTACTAACAGTTTAATCGAAACCCTCTAAATAAGAACACATATCTAGTGCCGTTCGGTCACAACTGCTATGGAACGAAGATTTCGAGCCTGTTTGAGTGCTTAAGGTCATTTAATTCATATTAAATCACTTTGAGCAAAAATTAGTATGAATGCCAATGTTAGCATTTTATCAATAAATTATTTGGAACACATTTTAATTTATTCATCATAACTAAAATAATTGACTACAGTTACAATCACTAGATGTGAATTTCTCCTCAACAAAATGGACATATCTTTATAGGGAATTTTTTTATTGTATTAAGATTCCTAATTCATATTTTGAGTTGGAAAACTTAACCTTGAAAACCTTTTATAATAACCTCTTAGTACTGGGCTGAGGAGTACGTGAGCCTAAAAATCCAGAATTAACTTAGCATTGGCCTTTCCTCCTTGTATTCTCAGTGCAATATTACAGGCGTAGGTTCCTTTATTGTTGAAAGTTTAGCTCATGAATTTAATATTTTCCGCTATTTTTATATATTTCTTAATTACTACATCATCTGATTAGGTGGTAAGGTGATTTTAAAAAAAAATCATATTCACCACCGTCCCCACTTTTCACAAGACTATATCTTTCCTCTCTATTTATGGCTAGTATTACTTGTTGATCAGTTAACATAAGGTCTATAATAGGGGTATTCATGATATCTTGTTAAATGTAAAATGTTTTACCATGTTAAATTTTATAATTATAGCATTGTGAGTAGCCCTGTTTAAAGTCATGTTAAATGATAAATGTATAGGAGCTCCTAGCGGATTTTCTGAGCAACTTGTTTAGTAACTTTTTCCAAAACTTCATGTTATTGTTTACTTCTAAGTTTTGGTTACAGTAATTTATTACTACATGCCTAAATTAAGTGAAAAGTAGAAGTGTAAAAGTTTGGCTACTGATGATATTTTTTAAAAAGTCCAAAACACAAGACAAAAGAAAAAAAAACACAAACTACGAGTAAGTAACCTAACACATGCATACATGTTATATTGTTTTAACATGGTAAAAGAAGGAAATATTTCTCCATTTGACATAAGTTTTTCCATTTAACACGCTTAAGACTAATGTTTTACTTCGAAAATACTATGCGAATATAAGTACTATACGAAAATTCGAAAGTGAATTAACCAGAATGGACATGTGTTCTGATATTAAAAAAAAATTTTCTAATACCCTTTTAGGAGAAATTATTTTTTATTTTTTCATGTGAAAGTATAATCTTTGACGTTTAAATTTACATAAAAACCTAGAAAACATCCTACTGACATACATATACTATATGTTTGCGAACCTCAATAGCAGAAATCACGAATGTTTTCACAGCAAATGACATGGGCGAATAAAGATGAAGATTTTATAAAAATATGGAAAATCCACTTATGTGTCAGATTTGGTTAGTTGCAAAAAGAAGTTGGACGAGAGAGCTTCGGATGAGAGCCACAGGAGAGTCAAGGATGCTGCGCCAGTTCCATCCCTGAAGACTGATGACAGGCCATGAGAGGGGCATTAAAATTCGGCCACAAACGACGAAAAAATCAAGTAAACGATCCGATTCGAATTTCAAATGGCCTCGTTTAGTTAGTAGGCGGCACCATTCAAATTTAATGGGTTTTTGGTTTTATTTGTTTCTGTCAACATCCCTTCGGTGATGTATGCCGTTACATGGGTCGAACAACAGTAAACAACTGAATTTTAGGTGGAGGAATAACTTGACAGGTTACAAAACTATTATTTTTAACGTAATAATATATGTACTAATTTATAAAATAATTACGTTAAACGTAATCTATAATTCATTTACCCCTGTTACCATTATTCTACCTAATTTTATATAACTTCTTTTTTTTTTCAATTATCATTTAATGTATACATATGAGTATTAAGTTATTATTGAAATGTTCGAAACATACAGTTCAAGAGAGACAGCACAAAAAAATCGACATTATTTGATGAAAACCTTGATAGTACTTTTTGAGTATTTATTGGATTGACATAAAAAAAGCTCTGTTCAATCAACCTACAAAATTGGTGATTGTTAAAAAACGTAAAAAAAAAAAATTAATTTTTCATTCAGAGCTTTGAAACTACCTATAACACTAGAAAACAAAATAGAACATCATTTGAAGTAGAGTAAAAAAACGAGCTCTGAAATAGCTATTTTCGTTCAATAGTTCCCAAGTTATACTTTCTTAAAAATCCACAGTACTCATATCAAAAAATCTTAGAACTTAGTGAATTTATTTTGGTAAATCTATATCTCAGAAATCATTAGACGTACAGACGTTTATTAGCATTTCAATTAAAGCTATGTGGAGACGAGGGTGCAGTCAGCAAATAAACAAAGTACCATTTTTTCGTGCCGACGTTTCGACCTGAATTTTAGGTCTTCATCAGGGCGTTCAGGAAGGGATTCTGACTAAATTCAAATTTAAATTATAGCTAGTTTAATGTGTTATAAATTATTTTATCTTCGTTGGAGTTTTCATGATATTTGTTCAAATAAATTCACAAGATTTTAAATGCTAGTTGTTCGGACAAAATGTTTAGTTTATGAAAAATAATATTTCATGGACCATTAGACGTAAAGAGGTCTGCTAGCACTCAAATTAAAGTTAGTGTAATGTTATATAAAGTAATTAATACCGTTTATCTTCGTAGGGGTAGTAATTTGTATATTTAAATAAGAATATAAATTTTGCACATAAAATTTTGCATCTTTTTCAATTACATCGATAGACCGAAAGTGTGACGTTATATAATTGTTTTTCATATTTATTCGATTTTCCCTAAAACTGCTCCAAAGATTTTGATTTGTGTGTGATTTTGTATACTATTTCCTTCTTTAAATTTACTTTTTACGAATTGTTTTCTTATACCTAAACAAATATTTATTCTGTGAAGTCTTCGTTTTGGTTTGTCATTACGGAATGATACCACCGATAGGGGGGTTCGAAAAACCTGTGATGAAATGTTTAAATATGTAAATTTTAATTTAATATTTTATCTTATACAGTTCAAACATTGAGAACCATTCTTCTTCCGCTGAATCCTTAAAGAAAAGAGGTGTTTCTAAGCCAAAATCCTCAGATCTTAATATCTTATTAGAAAATTATAATCGAAACAATGAAATATTTGAAATTTCAGTGAAGCTGCAAAGAAAAATATTATTGAAATATATCGAGATTACTTGATCGATTTACCATAATGTGGAAGAGCATACATTTTTTTTAGAGTCTAGATTCGGCAGAGGGTCTGGTTGTTCTTTCTCTCTTCGCTTTTAGATAAGGTTCTGGTGTTTCTCGCATTAAGGCATAAGGGTCTCCGTAAATGGAAAATGCTTGAAAACCTAGTCAGAATGAAATATTAGCACAGAAAACTATAGTTACATACGAAATACTAGAACAAACAAACGCTAATTACACGCCTAAAATAATTAGCATGAGGTAATGAAGCCGATGCGTGACATGATTACCATAATTAGCCATGGCATCAGTTATGTTAAACACTCGTATTTGAGCCATCTCTCTTTCAGTAACTCGCAACTCA
>NW_027108484.1:556831-596339 GCF_000696795.3 Halyomorpha halys
TAGTTATCTGTTGTACTTGTTTTAAAAAAAAAAAACTTATATTGTACCCAGAAACGTGAATAATTTGAATTGCTCAATGAGACACTGTAGTCTCAGAGCATCATGGTTTATTGTATAATTGTAAATAATTTCAAGAACAATAAAATCTCTCTCTCTCTCTCTCTCTCTCTCTCTCTCCCTCCCTCCCTCCTAGCCCCCCTTTTTATTACTTTCTTTCGTCTTATAAAAAATTTATGAACGAAATATAAATTTTAATTAAGTAATAAAAAAATTAATACTATAAATCCAAAATTGGTTAATAGGATATTTCACGCCTTGATAACCCTGGTAATATACACACTAACTTGAATGTAAGTCCATTTTTACCAGATTTCTGGGATATCATAGTAACATCAGAATTAGCCTCAGTGTAATTTTAGAAAATTGAGTCATAAAGTTAGAAGGACTAGCATTTCTTTCGAGTCCAGCAAACTACTCCTCCCGTAATAACTCCAACGTAATAGTTTCGTGGTCTGACCACCCTTCAAGAGTCATTTGATGATTCGTCGAATGTAGGCAATCTTGAAAGACCTTTTCCTCTCTTGCTACTAGTAATTTCTGGTCGGTTTGTGATAAAATTGTTTGTTTTGTCGTAGAACATACTGATGTAAGCCGTTAAGAGATATTTATCACATAATAACGCCTGGGTATAAAGAGAGAATACTCCTTACGGTATCATAGAAGTTAACTTAGTCTATTTAAAGTAAAATTCCGCTTAACTAATAACCAGATAATCCGTCTATTAAGTTAAAATAATATATAAAGCGTTGAGAAAGATCTCTATTAAAAATCGTTTTTAATCTTGAATACATTTATCTACAAAAATATTTATTATAAATGGCTATATACATATTTAAATCAATTAATCATCATATATTTAATTCATATATGGATGATTTTATTTTCTCGTCCCTATCTTTTTTTTGTAGCTTTAAATGAAAAATAAGTAATGTTAAGAAAAAATAAAACCTTACGAAGATTTTGGACCGGTTTATTGTAGACTATTTATACTAGCAATAGGTAAATCTGAAAACCATCATGTCAAAAATTAAAGACAAGAGACAATTTTTCATTCATCTTGAAAGTACTTTACAAATTTGTGAACACTATTACTAGAAATGCCAACACGTAGAAATTATTTTATATTTTTGGTGTGTACTCTAGCCTACAGCGCTATCTTGAGCCCTTGGTCTTTTGCTATAAATATTAAACTTTATTTTTTATATCTTATATACTAAATAAAATGATCTTTTATCTGCATACATTTATTTATGTTCTGCACTATTTTTTTTCTTTTTCTGTTAGATCTTTGGTTATCCGGACCAGCCTTCTTGCCTGCCTGTCTTAAGATACAGCTTATCAGTTTGCTACATGGAGCCCTATGACCCCCTTGATTCTGTCTGTTTCTGGGCCTCCCGCGTGGTATCTTGCCAACTATAGTGGAAATCATTGTTGTCCAGAGAAAACCTGGTTGATCACCTATTCACACTCTATTCTGCTTACTAGATAGAGTACCTGTTAGAGTCCAGTTCTCGTTACAGTATTAGAGGGCATTATCATGAGCATTGTGTATTCTTTGCTCAGATCTTTAGGCGTTTCCTTATTGTGGACACCGAAAAGAAGGCACTTGTCATACGCTGGATAATATCAATCAGTTGATCGTTTGTTGAGGTTATTTTAGAGCCGAGGTATTTGAAACTGTCTACTTTCGGAAACGATTTGCCATCCACGCAAACTATGTCGTCAACGTGGATTTTTCGGCTTACAATCATAAAATTGGTTTTATCTTCATTTACTTTAAAGCCGATTTATTCTGCTTCTTTTATTAGATAGTCTTTGCTAGCTCAATATATACTTATATTATTAATTAAATAATAAACTTTTTAATTAAAAATTTGTCTCTTGAGTTAGTTTCTTTTGAACACTCTGGATTAACTGGCTCATTTGTTTAGTAAATATTTTTATTTCTTACGGCCTGTTGCGAAATTTATAAAAGAAATCGAAATTTGTTTTACAGAACGTGAAAAAAAATATATAGAATTTATTTTATGAGCTGGATGTTTAAAATTCGCCATCTAAGTACATAAGTTTCTCCTGAACCCTATTACATCGCTACTTTTGGTTAATTTGGAGTAGGTTTTGTCCCTACCAACTATGGAGGGTCAGGGGTTCAGTACTTTGTAAGGATGTAAAGCGACGGTTCTGGAAAGAGGAGATTTGGTCAAAATCACGCTCGACCGCCAGATTTTCTATCCAATTAAGGGGCTGGGGGAACCCAAGGAGGGCTCCAGAACCAACAGGATTGACTCACGGCTACAGTGTAGTAGATAGTGATTTTCTGCCCAATTGGATTTGAACCTGGGTCCTTGGAGTTAGTAGCATCGCGCATTACTACAGTGCTCCGTATCTTTTTTACATTTTATTACTTTTATTTTTGAATTTATTTATTTTTATTAGTGAATGGACGATTTATTACTATTAATAATTTATTTACATTGTAAATTGTTAAAAAATACTAAAAGTAAAAAAAAAAATCTGTAGGATAGTTGACGAATGTCGACAGGATACTGGTTACAGTAAAAAGGAAAGAGAGGCTGATTATACAATGACCCTTAATACACTAATGCAGGTTTAATCAAATTATGTTGTGTTATGTAACCTGATTTTTCCCTAATTAAGGGTACCACAGGGCTGATTCAACGGCTACAAGTAACAGATAATTATTTTCGTAATCAGATATTCATCATTCGTAATCAGACAATTATCTGCCACGGCCGGATCCTTGGAGTTATTAGTTCGTTGAGATACCCTCTCCTTTTTTTTCTTAAAGGTTTAAAAAAAATGTTTGTATTATTTAATTCATGGAAATGCACAGAGGTTGATTCAAAGAACGAAAGAAATCAAGGTTTTGTATTATTTGGTTATTACAAGTTTTGCGATGGGGCGATTCAACTTGATTAAGTGAAAACTTTGAATTAAGTTTTACAAGTTGAATTTATTCCTTAACCTGGTCTGTTTAATTTTCTGTATTGGTACTAGTAGAGTAAATGATAATGCACGTTACAAAAAAGGTCATATAGATCATGAAGCCTATATGATACGCTGGGTCCATCCAGACAAGCAGCCGCTTAACTTTTTGCTGTAGGAAAAAAAGAATCAGCGGTTACAAATGGCTCCCCTCATTTCTTCTATTTATTTTTCTTTCCGCCAGCTTCTTCCCGAGTTAATTGCATTAATTTCCTGAGTTTCCGTAATTCGCCAACACTTGCTCCATTGTGATCCTTTATCATGCTTATTCTTTTTTAATTATGCCTACCCTTATTTGTCGAAAAATAGCTGAACCTATCCCAAGCTGTACTTGTATTGGATAGGTATCATCACGTTTTATCAAAGTTTCTTTTTAATATATTTATTATTGTTATTACCAGATAGGCCTTACATGGTTATTGTAACAATTGGTAATGTATGGATTTAGTCTTGTTAAGAAAAGGTATTGTTGAAGATTTACTATGTTACAATCATTTATTAATTTCAATTAATAAAAGAAGTAATATATCTGAAAAATAATAATTTTCAAAAATGTAATTGAAGAATGAAAGGAACAAAAAAAAATATTTATGGAATTATTTTTAAGAATGACTGTTTATACAAAAAAAAAAAATAATTTGAGGAAAAATAAAATAAATAAGTAATAATAAATAAATTCAGGGTTTATTGAAAAAAGGGTTGGTCTGGGATTCAGTCTCCGGGGTAAAGTTGAATTTCGTAAGTTGTAAGCTACTGCACATTTAACTACTGGTAACTAGAAAAGAAATTTTGTAAAACGTTTTTGATTATTTCATCTATTATATCGATTTAAATTTCATTTAAGATGCAATTGACTACTTCTTAAAAAGCAAAGAGCATTACTGCGACTTTTCCAGGAACTTGTTTTGGTATTGTTGCATTTTTTTTTCGATTCTTACTGGCTGCTCTGCCCCAGACTTCAGAACCGTTCGTCAGTAATAGACTTAATATTCTTTTAATATGAAAATGATTTTGTATGGTTTGAATCATTTATTATAATAGTTAAAATATTAGTACAAAAATCATCTCACCATTTTTTTCTGATTTCGAGACGTTTCTAGCATAAACCATTATTTTTTTTCTAACGTATTGCAGCATAAGCAAGCATGAAAGTTTCATCGTTCGAACTCAAGTGCAACAGTACTGTTAATACTAATTGTGGTACTATACCGCCACGTCTGTAAAATCTGTGAAATTAACAGTCATTTAGTTTACACCTCAATTGTCTTACAGTTGCTTGCAATTTCTGCCGCTGTTAATGGACTTGAAGATAACATACCCAAAACCCACTAGTTCCTAATCTTGCTTCTTCTTCCATTACTGACAGTCTTCCTAGGCGCCTGAAAAGAAGATGGCCACGAGACCTTCTAATGTAGACATTTTATGAGAGTGCTACCAAGGAGTAGTTTCTCTATATACCTGTAGATTATAACATTATAATCTTACATCAAATTTATTAGATGTATTTTTATGTAAATACAATTGTAAATGTTTATAAATAAATATAAAAAAAGTGACAGTGCCTATCACGATGTACATAATGCGACAGTTCTATGGTCATGACCTTAGTTCACTTATTACGTGCTGCCAGTTATCTCACTATAACTAGTGCTACAGTACTGTTAAAACAGTAAGTATCATGGCCGCAAAGATTATACAGGTCGACCATTGCAGTAGCTATGATAGTTTCTGTCTTAGCTGTAAGATGTCACCTTAACAGATATAGTACTACCATGACGGAAACTATCATAAAATTTCATGATAGTGGGCAGGAATAATTAATCCAGTAACTTTTTTATTTGTTTAAAAAAAATATATTTAAAAATTATTTGCGGAGCAATATTTATTTATAGCAGTTCAATAATTTTTATCGCGTAATCTTTTTTAATAAAAATATGCCTTATCTGTGAAATATATTGAATACAATATACAGATTATAATGTACAAAAGTAATGTCAGGCCAGCACAGAGTTCAGGATCCCTGTTAAGAGAAGGTTAAATTATTAATCGTTAATAGATGGATTATGTTCATTTATAGAAATCAAATATTGTATAATCTGTGCTATTAATTATATAGTTGTGTATTCTAATATATCAGAAAAACGTACAGCAACATCTATCCAATGTCTGTCTTGTTTGTAATTTTAAGCTGATTCAGAAATTCTGCTCGAAATAATCGCTTTAATTAATTAATTATGATTCACCAGCTCAGATTGTTCATATGAAAAGTGGATATTATCTCGTATACTTCAAAACAAATAGATAATTAATAAAAAAAAATTGTGTTGGGGATTTTGTACCTTGATTGGTGATTATGCAAACAATTACCCCAATAATTGAATATACAAGGTTGATGATGGCTATTTAATTAGCAACTTTAGTTGCGTATCGTTACTCTTTGTTCTAATTAAAATACTGATAGTAATTATAATTAATTAATTTTTTTTAAGCTGTAACATAGACCTTTAACTCTGTTGTTTTTTTTAGTAAAGGAGAGAAAATATTTTTATTCGAGAAAGGGCTCATTTTTTTGCCTGGTAAGAAGTGAAACGCATGCCTTTTACTTTACCAAAGGTCTCTGTGTCAAGAAACTGTTGTTATACTATACTTGTATTCAGTTGTACTACGAGTCCTTTAACTCTTTGGTAAGGGTTTCTTCCACAGTTAGCCTCGGTTCATTGTCATCAATTGCTGTTTGAAATCTTCCTCTGTGTTGGTTATCCAAAACTTTGTCACTAGTCAAACATTTTTCAAACCACTGGCAAATGATCTGCTTGTTACAACTCCCTTTTCTAACCCTTTGGTTTCTTGCGGTTTTGTTTGCCGAGTGTCCAAGTTGAAACTCATAAAAAATATATCTAAAATTACGTGTTTCCATCGTCATATTTGATGGCATACTAAAAAATATGCAATAAATTGGAATGATGGTAAATATTATTAAAAATGAGAGGATTAATAACTGCTTATTATAATCTCTAAATCATAAACGTCCACCAATCCTACTTTGAATTTTTGAAATAATAAAAACGGATATTTCATATCAAATGGTCTCATAATTATTTATACTTTATTCTGTTTATTTTATTATTATTTTCCTTTAGTTAGCACTTAATTTTTATAAAATTTTCAAAATACTTTTTACATTATCATATAGTCCTACCGTAGTTAACAATATATTTTGATGTCACATTGTAGTTCATTTATAATATTTTTTTCACGTTTTTGTATCTTGATTTTTTAGCTTTGTTGAAAGGGTGCGAAATTTGGTGTATAATAAGTAGTTTTCGTACTGTTGTGTGGTGGCTTTTTAGAAGGCGGTCGTCTTTCTTTGTTAATTACATAAGATCTTATAATGTATGTATAAATCGACATGGCACACTAGTTTCTGCACTATATGATTTTTCTATATCTAAAAGATAAAAACTGAAAAAATCACATCATATTTGTGGGGGTTCCAACTACGACCTATATACAATATATATTTCCATATATCTCTTTTTCTATAGTGTCGTTCACTTTTTAGGTACGCTATCTCATTGTTCTCTATGTATCCGAGTGTTCGAAAACGGATGCGTTAGGATGGGCGAGAACTATCAACGGGTAGTAGATTATGAGAGGAGGAAATAAAAAGAGACTCCCGTGACTTGGATGGCGAAACGAAACGGGTGAATCAAGCCGGGGCCAGGGTGACCTCATTCCCGAAGGTTCTGTCGATATTTACTGCGCACTATATTCTCTTCTCCTTCGACCATCCTCTACAACAACATAGCAAACGCGTTTCTAAAATGAAATGTAATGATGCTCAACGGGGAAGAGTATTAGGTAGGTGGTACTCCTGAGAACTTCGTGTGGCTTACCGGTGGCGTATCAGTTATACACTGTAATCGTTATATATTTCTTAAGCCATTCTTATGCTACATTAAAACAAAAATATTGGTAATTACTTGAGTATGAATATTACTTTAGTATGGATAATTTTTATAAAATTACTCGTTGACTATGTATAATTAATGAAGTGAAGAAAGATGGTATAGGTGGCTGTCAAAAAAGCATCCTTATAATAGTACAATAACTGTTTATTATGCACCAACATTTCATCCTAGTTTACAGAGCTTTATTATAGCTAAGTAAAACTAGGTACAAACACAATAAAGTATTGTAAGACTTTAGGAACATAAAGGTATATGAAAAAGTTGTTTGGTAACCTTATGAAAAAGTAAGTTATACACAAAAAATTTAAATTGAAAGAAAAAGAATAAAACGAATAGAATAAATTAATGAATAATAAAATTGAAAATATACACTGTACTAATAATTATTGATTATTATTTAAAAAAAATAATTACAGAGATATTATAGTCAAATGAAAAACAAAACGGAGAAAAAATAAGAGTGAGGAAAACATTTAGGTGTAGTGAAATAATAGGACTAATAAAAGGGGAATAAATAAATAAACAATAACATAAGAGTGATGAAAATTATGTTAATTAGAAATACGAAATGTAGAAAAAATCATAATGGTAAAAAAAGGGAGGTAATCATAATATTTATTTAGCTCTTAAAATTTATATTTTACATTTAATTTTAGTCACTTCCGCAAAAACCTCAAATAATCCTACCAGATTCTTATTGGAAATTGAATTCTAAAATGAATTTGTTCCGTTATGTTTTTTTGTTTTTTTTTCGAATTCATATCCCAATTTATATTAATACTTTGAAAAAGTTTTAAGTTTTTGGAGATTTACGCCTTGATGGATGAATTCGTCTAATTTATTATTAGAATCAATTGAAAAAAGTATTCCATCGCATAGAAAATGCAGGAGTTAGGCGCAAAGGAGAAGAACTGGAATAGGTTAGAAAATTAACAATGCCCTCAAAAAATAAACAATATGCTTATATTATAATATATACATAAACAATATGATTGTTAAAACCTGGCGAAAATCAAATAAATTCTGAAAATTGTAGTGGTTAGGTGGTATGAACCTGTACACTGGTATACGCCGCTTATACTATCGTAGAGACTACAGGACTTAAATTTAAGGAAAATTCCTGATCATATCACTTCTTTTTAGCTAAACTTGCTTTTTTATTAAATTATTCTAAAATCTACTACTGTAATCCTTGTAAGAATTAGTTTTATCCAAAGGAAGAAATATTTCCGAATATTTTCATTGAAGTGATGACTTTGTTACCAGATAGGACCAGCTAAATGATAGACCGTAGTTATATTAAAAATGCAGGGAATCATAAAATTCAACGCTTACCTATCTTTAACCTTCCACAGCAATCTTTAGTAATTTACCGTAACCCAAATTGATATTCTACATAATTTATCCTCTATAACAAAACCTACAAAGAACAATATTATTATGAAGACGCTCTTTCTATCAGCATATGTGTCTCCTTGTTTCAAATTTGTTCTGGCTGATTGTGAAAATTTATATTCTTCGAGAATGCAATTCCATACCCCTCTGGTAGTGCCAAATTAGTTGTTATTAACAACGTAATTAAGAACTAAGGACGTGGCTCGAAAGCTATCTGTTGTCCAGAAGGACTGGATCCTCGAAGATGGAGCGGAAGATCCCATTGTCAATTTAGCTTAATTTATTTCTGTGATGTTGGGAAGGGTCGTTCAACCCCGATTAACGGATATCTTCGCCGATTACTCTTTTAATTCCAGCCTTTGGCTCTCCTTTGTCTGCAATTAAAGTGGCATCCCACTACCTCGGTAAGCATGAACCATTAGCCTTGAGATGGTGACTTCTAATTTAAACAATGACCTGTACGATTTATTTAATGTATATCCTTTTATATTTGTATCATAGATTATAGGAAGATGGTCCGAATATGGGTAGAACAAATATAGACCAATTTGCCGAAAAAAAAAAAATATATTAGAAACCAACGATTCTCCCCACATTGCAGGCTTCATCTGGACCAAATTGAGAACAAAATAACATTATAAACCATCATAGAACTATAACAATAAAGATAGAGAGGTATATATAAAAAGAAACAAACTAAATAGAATATACATTGTTTTACTTGATCTAAAATAAATAATAATGAATGTTAGGATTGAATATGTACTACTGGAGTAATAATAAGTGAAATGATAATATGTAGAAATAGTTACAAATGGTGTAAAATTAAAAGAGTTAGGAATTTTTATTT
Source organism: Halyomorpha halys (assembly GCF_000696795.3). Classification (NCBI taxonomy): domain Eukaryota; kingdom Metazoa; phylum Arthropoda; class Insecta; order Hemiptera; family Pentatomidae; genus Halyomorpha; species Halyomorpha halys. Next base: position 566,114 of record NW_027108484.1, read on the forward strand.
ATTTATTTATTTATTATTTTGTTTAATTTGTACAACTGTACAAAATAATACAATAAGTAAATATGTTGTATGTTTGATATACACTTGAAAATCTTGGGAAGGAATCACCTATCGGTGGTACTTCAAACATTAATTTAAATTAGAAGGTCCCGTGGCCATCTTCTTTTCAGACGCCTCGGAGGATTATCAGGCATTGTTAAGGTTGAAAGATTAAGAATTAATGAGTTAGGATGGTTAAGGAGTTTGGAATGAAAAGACGCATATCTGTTTTGGACCTTTTCCTTTTCCTGAGAGCTGTCTTGATCGAAAGAAGAATGGCAACTAGTTAAAAGCCCTGCTAAGTGGGGGGGGGGGGGGGGGAGGGGAACGTTAGTTAACAATAAATATTGTTTTCTACTATGTTTGTACCTTTATTGAGCGCCACCCAGAATATCGTCTTGCTATTTATTTACAGGTGCAAATAAAAAAAAAAGAAGTTTGCTAAAATAACATTTACAATGATTTATTTCCTCACTCCTTTCTTCTTTTAATTTTACTATATTTGTTACTACTTATATTATTATGTTTTCACTTATTATTGATCCAGTAGTACTTTTTCAATCATATCATTTATTGCTGTGCTTTTTATTAATTATTATCCTATTAATTTTATTTATATTCTCTTAGTTTACTTCATTCCTTTTTCATGTAACTTCTTATTGCCCTGTTCTCATTTAGTCCTGAAAAATGGAAAAAAATAATGATTGCCTATAAATAGTTTTTATGTTAATTTGTGCATCTTTTTTGACCGCCACGCGGTATATTTTCCTATAATCAATTATAGCTAATAATCTTCTTATATCATATATTATTAATAAACAATTATTACCTGGAGTGCATTTCGAATCTTTTCCCTTTTCACAACTATTCGAATCACTTACCACCATCACAATCAGTCACCTTGATAAAATAGGAAAGTTCGTTAGATGTTTAATTCTTTAGTGTTTATATTTTAAAAAAATCTCTCCAAGTACGTAGGTCTAACTTTCTCACCATTTCTACACTTTTATCTATTTAAGTGTAAGTTACCACATCTTATAATAAATTGTTAAGAGAAACTTTAACCCAGCAATAATAAATTTTTGAGCGAATGTGCCACTAAATGAATTAGTGGCACATTCGCCACATGCAACAGAATTCTGCTGTTGAAAAGCGACGAAATTTTACTGAAGAAAAAGAAAAGCGACGAAATGTTACAGAAGAAAAAGAAAAGCGACGAAATGTTACAGAAGAAATAGAAAAGTTCCTTTTCAGGATATTTGAAAATTCTCGATGTCTATTATCAAAACATAACAATCTTATTATCTAACCACTAGTTTTGTATTATTTGGTTGTCAATGAGTGCAACTTGTATTGTCCAGTAACTGACCACCTAGCTGGTATTGTCTTGTTACCAACCGATGGATGTATATTTTCTTAGAGGAAGGAGTATAATGGATGAGTCAATATGACAATTAGCTTTCTCTCTTCCTAGGCAAACATATAAATCTACATTCGCTGCAAGACACTTAAATATTCAAATTAACACAGTAAAAACAGATATTATGGCTTTCATTACAAACTGTACATGCTATTGACAATGAAATATTTTTGGTCCTTCTCACTCCTAGACCCAATTAATTGCCAAAGGTATGTGCCGATTGGACTCAAGAGGATCATGTATTATTATTTTAACATCTCTAATATTATTAATTCGCATTATTATATTAGTTTTATTTTTAAAGATTTTTTGTTTTCTACTTACGTTCATTATTCCATTAATATGATTCATCAATATATAGTTTTTACTAGTTAAATATTTGTATATGAGCTTATTTAGAACCAAATATGAAAGAGCATAGTCATTTTTGCATCATGCTTATACAGATCATGTTTCAAATGAATTTCTGAGGTTCTCTTAAAATTTAATTATATATTTTCTGAACTTTCAAGAGTATCATACCTTAATTCTTCACTATTACATTTCCTTTCGCAGCTGATGGTGACTGACCAAATCCCACCCCAAGTAAGTCCATCAGGCTTCTTTCCACCAAAGCGTTGCCACGTGGAAACATTACGTGACAACAGAGAGCCCCTGATACCGTTCCGTAGAACACCTGATTGTCGAAGTAAACAGAATTAAGGAGGCGGGAGGTCGTTAACCAGCTGTGGTGAACGACCAGGCCTGTTTCAAAACCGATTTCTCCATAAAAATTGGGAGGTGGGGGGGAACTTGCCAAGTGAATCATTGATCTGGAGTCGTTTTTCTTCTGCGTGCTCGTTGGTATTCGTCAACACGTGGTAGAGGTCTGCCAGACGTCACGCGTGTGATCTGTGTAAACTGTCTTTTAGTACATGAGCCGGGAAGAAAAAAAGTCAGTTATCTCACCCCAATTTTTGATTACTTTAATGAAAACTATGTATAATTATTAGTTAAAATTAATGAGTCTGCCAAGTATAGGTAGGGGGAATAAAAAATGGCGGCTGCTTCGAAACAAAAAACATTAATTTTTCATTCAGACCTCTATATCTTAAAAACTACCAACAACCCTGGAAATCCAAGAGAAAATTATTTAAAGAAGGATAAATTTTCTGAAATATTAGCCTTCATAGGAGCTATTTATGTCCAATAGAACTCGAGATATAGCTTTTTAAAAAGCAAAATTTCTTAAAAATCTACTAAAAGATTAGTAGTAAGTTAATTTATTTTGAGAAATCTATATCTCAAAAACCGTTTGACGTACAGATGTCTATTAGCACTCAAATTAAAACTAGTTTAATGATCTATGCAGTAGTTTACGATCTTTACCTTCGTAGGAATAGTAGTTTTCATGATATTTGCTAAAATACATTGATTTATTGTTGTTCAGACAATAAGTTTGATTTATGAAAAACTTCATTTCAGAAACCATTGGACGTACAGATGTCTGTCAGCGCTCAAATTAAAGCTAGTTCAATTTAATACAAAATAGTTAATAATGTTTATCTTTGTAGGAGTAATAGTTTTTGTGATATTTAACAAAATAAACTTACAAAATGTTAATTTCTGGTTGTTCGTATAAAATGTTGGATTTTTGAAAAAATATATTTCTAGATCCTAAGACGCACATATGTCTGCTAACACTCAAAATAAAGGCAATTTAACTTACTATAATGTTGTTTATGAAATTTATCTTTGTAGGGAAGAAGATGGCCACGGGACCTTCTAGTTTAAATTAATGTTTGAAGTACCACCAATGGGTGGTTCCTTCCCAAGATTTTCAAGTGTATATGAAACATACAACATATTTACTTATTGTATTATTTTGTACAGTTGTAAATTACAATAAATAAATAATAAAAAAAAAAATCTTGGTAGGGGTAGTAGTTTTTATGATATTCTCAAATGAATATAAATTTGGCAGATGAAACTTCGTCCGAAGAACTATAAATCAATTTATTTTAGCAAATTTCATGTAAATTATTACTCCAACGAAGACAAAAATCATAAACTTCTTTATAGGTCATTAAACTAGCTTTAATTTGAGTGCTAATAGACATCTGTAGGTCAAATGGTTTTTGAGATATAAAATTTTCAAAATTGATTCACTAACTACTGATCTTTCAGTACGTCCTTTACAACATTTTTATGAAATGTTGCTTTTTAAAACGCTATATCTCGAAAGCTATTCAACGTAAAGAAATCTATTAGGGCTCATATTTTAGCAAATTTACTCTTCTTTAAATGATGTTCTTTTAGGTCTTCTTGTGTTGTTCCTACTTTTTAAGATATAGAGCTCTGATTTTTTTATAGCTTTGAAACAGCCGTCATTTTTTATTCCCCATACATATACTTGGCAGACTAATCAATTTTTATTAGTAATTATACCTAGTTTTCAATTAAGCAATCAAAAATTGGGGTGTGATAACTGCCTTTTTTCTCCTCTAGGGCTCTTGTTCCATTTGAAAAGATTTCTTTCATTCTAATATTATACTTGCCATAAGCACCTCAATTCTCATTGCCATGGAAATCCCAGAACAACATATTTTACATTCGAATTCCATAAGTCAAATTCATATTATTTTCGTACATCAATCAATTAAGAAAAATGGCTATAATCAAGTCTTGATCGAAAACATACAAAAGTTATATCAGTTAATTTTTATCATGTTATACCAAATTTTAGATTATTTCAAAATATGTGCCAGGAAAAAAGTTGATGACGTGGATAAAGAAAATCACAAAATAAAAACAGAAAATCTAGACATTTTAATCACTTCCGGGATGCTGGAATGTTTAGTCCAGCACTGAAGTGATATGACTGTGACTATAGTCACTTTCACACAAGCCGACCTAAAAGCAAAAACAACGGGGGAGTAAATCTTGAATTATCATTGTAGTGGTTTGATATAGTTCATGTAATTTTATTAATATTAATTATCGTTTCTAGTGAAATATTAAATAAATTGTAAGTTCATTTTATATTTTAAATCATTCCATTGCGAAAATTCAGATTATAATTTTATTGGTAAATTGAGCGTTCGATTTTACTTTGTTGACACCTGATGTAAGGGGATTCAGTTTTTTTATTATTTCTTTTCCAGAGATTGAGGGATGGTTATTTCGAAATGTATTCAAGACATCCACTCCATCCCTATACAGAACTTATTGTGAAATGATGTATAGATATTTTTTTAAATTACATTTATTTGAAACGAAGTCATGCGCATTAAAATAATTTAATAGATTTCTCTGCATTTATTCATCTTGCTAGCGTTCTCACTAAAAATTACTAGCAATATGCGGATGTTCTAACCATGTTTTGTTTGGAGGTGTGCAAGAGCTCACTGAGTAGGACGATGTAGTGCTGTTTCTCGTCAGAGGTAAATTTCGTTGAAAATTAAAACATACCTGGCATTCTTGAAAATGCTTTTTCACACTTTCCATGGTGTGCGAATCCCAGATTAACAACTCGTCTATACTGTTCTCTCTATAAAATTATCTTATCTTTGCACTTTCTGTCTTCTTTAGTTTGTATTATTTCATTTAAATTCTAAAGAATTTATATCAGGATTCATAAGATATATATATATATATATTTATTTATTTATTTATTATTTTGTTTAATTTGTATGTATTGAAAAAATGTATTTTTCTGTTACAGGTAGGTACCTCTTTATCTGACCTAATGTTTCCGAATACATTTTTTTCCTAAATTTATTGGTATGTATTATAAAGTAAAAGATAAAAACTACTTAATTTGTTTTACATAAATTACTAATTTTTTTTGGCTAAGCCCTCCATTTGCGGACCCTGGTGGGGGGTCAGGTTTTTCATTTTTCGGTACCGGCATTTAATTAAAAAGTCAACGCCTCAGGCACGATTCCAACCGGTGCAACCCGCAAATCTCAGATTGATAGACCCGCGTCTAAAGCTACGGACGGCCCTCATCAAAATCTTGTGCTCCAATCATGAAGTAACCGGGAACATTCAGTGTGCATTATAGGATGCATGAGAATTTAGTTTAAAAACATAATGCAATTGTATTATTATACAATTTTGTATAAAGATGTCTCTTTAGTAATTTACTGTTTTAAGTGTTTCTTAATTGAGATTTTGATAATGAACATCTTCTTTTTTTTTCTGAATCAATATTCTTGATGAACTAGTTTAGTTTGATGAGATATAGTGTACAACAGCAATACATTTTAAAATTAACAGAATAAGAAGAAAATAGTCAAAACAAAGGTGTGAATTTCCTTATTCCACATGGGTTTCTATATTTTTATGTTTTTTTTTCTTTTGCCAAGCTCATTTAAGTGATTTCTGATTTTAATATCTGTTGAGTTATTTCTAGCTTGTTTACCCCCGGAATGAACTAAGAAATTATCAGTTGTTGGGGTAATATTTTATATGTTTATCGTTATTACAGTTTTTTTTCAGTTATTTTTACAACTTTTTGTTTTTTATCGTGTTTATCCAAGATCATCCTTAATAAATTTCGATCCTAAAGAAGCTTATACATATTTTAAATTTCATAATGCGATGAAGAAAGTTCACCGTAGATTACTGATTGGAGAAGATAGTTGAGGGATGCGACCATCTTCCATCTTATCGCCCTGATGAAGACCTGAAACTCAAGTCGAAACGTCGGCATAAATAATTAATTTTTTGGTTTATTTATGTTGTTTTTGCTGACCGGACCCCCAACTATCTTCTCCAATTTTAAATTTCAGAGCGTTTAACCATAGTCTAAGGTATTTCAATGCTTCTTGAAAATCCTTCACTTTTTTGTTCTACTTTTGAAGGTTTAGTAATCGTATTCGCTAATTAGCCTTAATTAGATTTGGCTTATAAAATTTACATACAACTTCAACTTCATTGTATATTCATTTGGTTCATAATTCATCGTAATGCATTTTCCACATGGATTTCCTTATTTTCTTGCTGTTTTATTTCCTTCGCTAAGCTGATATAGTGATTTCTCATTTTAATGTTGATTGGGCTGTGTCTAGATTAGTGACTCTTAGAATAAATGATAATTAAGCATCAGTTTTAGATATTTTTTTAAAATACTCATATATTATTTTTTTTATTTACATTTGTTAATAATTCACCAATTATTTTTTTTACCACTTTTATCCAAGATCAATCTAAAACAATCAATCCTAGATTATCGATCCTGAAGATGCCAGTGTAGATGTATTTTATTAATAAATTAGTTCGAAATTTTACTTTATTTTATTTTTATTTATTAACATATTTTAATACTTTTTTTTATTTGTATTAATCTAGAGAATTCAGATACTTGATTTAGAGTCTTTAAAAAATAATTTTATACGAAAAAATATGTTTTTGAGTTATTTCTTTATGTAATAATTGTTTGAGGGATTAAACTTGTGTAGTTTTGGCAGTCCGTCAAAAACGTCATTTCACATCAAATTTTAATTAATTCATTACAATCCATGGGTACTTTATAATTGATTGACTCCTGATAATATTAAATTAGATTATTAATTAATGAACTAATTAGTGCCTATAATAATATATTAATTATTCGGTACACCGTTTCTTCCTCCTCTTTGTCTCTGAGCACAGCCTTCTGACCAGGAGCCTTGACATCGATAACCGAACAAACCTGGATTGATGACCTAATCATGCTGCTAATAAACCTTGACTTCTCATTGAAAAATTCTCATTGACCAGTCACATTTCATGAATCCAATTGTCCAGAACTACGCAATGAGGTAATATGTTTGAAGTTTCTCTTCTATAGGTACAAAAATTATAAAATAATTCAATTTTTTAAATTATTATAGGCCATTGTCCCATAAACGCTTTCCGATGTTTCAAAAGCCATAGAGACCTGAACTTCGTGCAATCATTTGTTCCTCAGCTTCAAACGCTACCAGACCTCGGCAGAAATTCAAATCATGAAAAGGAGATTCTGCTGACACTAGTTTTGTATTGCGCAAAATTGCACGTTTTTGGTTTTTTCTAAACGAAATTGATTTTTTTTTTGTTTTAACTATGAAATCTTTGTTTAATTTACAAATCTGAATGACTCTGTGATTCAAGAAAAAAATAAATAAATAGCAATGCAACAAAACTAATAATAATTATTTATTTAAATAAATAATAATACGAGCTAAATTATCGCTATCTTCCCCAAGTGTTCTAGTGTGACCAGTTGAAGCCTCAACGAATCCCTCCCTCTCAGTAGAAACAAAGCTGTTGAAAATTTACAAATATAGATAACTTTATATGCTATTGCACATTTATCTCCTTGTGTAACTTTTAGATTTATTCTACTTTTTGCTTTTATGACATAATATCTAAATACCAAAAGAAATATCTTTTATATTTACTGTTTTGTACAACAACTAAAAGTTTTTAACTGTGTAATCATAAATGATACGCCAAAATTGTAACGTAGATCGCCCCTACACCTTTTCTTGTGAATATAAATTTCAATATTTATGTACCACAGTTAGACAGTTTGCTTAGTTTAAAGGAAGACAACCTTGTCGATGAACAAATACTCTGGCGCTTTGAAACTGGGTGTGAAAGGGTAGAATCTAGAAATTATATTTTTAGGCTAAGTAAAAATTGTTTCTGATGAAACAAGTAATTCAGTAATAAACCTCGACCTGAACTGCTTTTGCGGCAAAATGCTGCTTCCAAAAACACCGATCTCGAGGATCAGAAAAACATTAAAAAATAGAGTAAATTTGGACGGGTTTCTAAGGTTTATGTTGCCAAATGAAGAATGATATTTTCCATACGACTTACTGAAGCAAAAAGTTATTTTAATCCTTTATGTTTATTATAATGTATGCATCAGTATTTTTTTATATATTTTTTCATAATGTTTTTGGCTCTGAAAGCAGCCTGAATAGTGGTGCATGGAGTAATTGAACAAGACCCAGTCTGGCGTTCGTCTTTTTTACGTTAGAACCTACTATTGTCTTCTATGTAACAGTTAGAACATTTAAGATTATAATTATTCATTCATTTAATAACTTTTAATTTATTAAAAAAAAAAAAAAACCATTCACAAATATTATTCTATACATTTTTGTTTCTAATCAGATTTGTCGGCGGATAATATTTGAATATCGTCTGAGAAATTGACACCGTACGGAAAAAAATACTTGTGCAAATCTTGATATTTTGTTTTTATTTCAATAGTTTTTTCGGTTATCGTTATTCTAAATCACCCAAATATGTTATCCAATGTGTGTTTACTTATTTCCAATTTATTATTTAGCTGTAATTTAATTTTAATACATGTTGGAACTGAATTTCTATATGTATTTTACCTTAAAATGTTTTATATAACTGTAATAAATAATTAAATAAGTAGATAGATAAATATGTAGTTCAGTTGAAATTAAATTTTAATAATATTAGTGAATAAATTATTAATATAAATATTTTTTGTCTTGAATTGAAATTGGAAAAAATTGTATTGCTGCCATATTCATCTCAGTTTCAATACAATTAAGTTTAAATATATTTAAAAAGTATTAGAATTATAAATAAAAACATATATAAAATATAAAACCAACCGTTTATTATCAAAAACCTATCAGAAATAGGGAATATAAAAGTTCAAGATGTTATATTTATTATTAGCAACAATTAATCGTTGTTATAAAATTCATTTAAACAGTTTCGGTTAAAATATTATTGACTGCCTGTGAATTTATACATTTTACAGTTTTTCAGAACGAAATCTGATACATATGGTGTACAAGCTTACTTAATTCTACAGTTCTTAAGGTTTAATTGTAAATGTTATTTTAATTTTTTTATTTAGAGACGGTAGTATGCAAATCTCTCTCCACCTTTCGGTCCAGTTCAGGGGTTCTCTACTGAAGAGGTGCATGTAGTATCTGTCAGAATAAAGGTGTTACGTTTCTGTTAATGTATTTTATCTCAAATAAATATCTTGTATTTCTTCTTACTTTAATAGAATAAGTAAAAATATATTCCATAGTAATTACAATAAGTCTTTTTTTGTATTTATAAACCAAAATAGATCATGCGTTTATAAGGAATAACCGCCACTGATTATGTACATATTTTTCATAAAATAAAATACAATTTATGTACATATTTAAAATTTATTGCATATTAAAAGTGTATTATGATAAATTGTAAAAAGTGTTAAAGAAAGTAAATAAAATGAAGAAAAAAAACAAATAAGAAATTAGGTTTTCCTTATAGAGGATACTGTTGATCGGTGTTCTGCTGTAATTAGTTCGCAAATTAACAATTAGCACTGTTATTTGAAACAATATTGTTTCCCGAGTAATTAAGCTTAGTGCATCTATTAAACGATATGCACGATAAGTTAAACACCCAAAGATGAAGAAGGAAATGGTCCGGGTTGCGATCAAGAAAAACAGAAATAGATTCAATTATTTATTAATGACTAACGTTTCGACCCACACTAGAGGTCTTCATCAGGGCTCCAATGAAATGATACAGAGTAGATAAAACTGATGTAAGAATATAAATGTTACATGTAAATAAAATAGATATAAAGCGGTGGTATAAAAAAAAACAAAAAAAACATATGAACAAACTAACATAAAAACGAAATGTTAGCTATTTATACAAAATTGAAACTTTTTTTGTTCATATATATTGATTTATTGTTTAAGACTGGTTGTATTTTTATAAATTAGGTACATTTAGCCTCAACTCTCTTTATCAATTTAAATTATATCTTTAACGTTTCGGGATACCCGGCCGTTATCAAGGATATTCTGAATTTTACATTTCACTACCTCACAATAATTTCTTAGTTATTTGCAGGCAATTATGTCCACGCCTGATTTATTGTTATTTAACCTATATTTGCCATCCATATATTTGATTAATTCTTTTATTTGCAAATTCTTCTAATCAAGACTTGGTTTTTCTTTTTGTATATCACAACCCGGATCATCTTCTAATTCTCTTTGGGTCAGTTATCTATATAATTCTAAAATTTAACTTAATACGACAAGAAAAAATGATAAATAAACACAGTTTTACATAGTGTTTTTACCTTAAAACAAACTCTGTATTGTTTTTCTTTGTTCTACTTATGCAGGGCATGACGATGCGCTTGTAAGATGTGTATACCATCAGCATTATGATGTGTCCCTTGGACTGACTGGTACACTGGAGAGGAGGCATCAAATTAAGAGCCTGAATTCCTGGAGAATGGCCTGGAATCTAGCCTGCTGAAGACCGTTAGGGCAGCTCCGGTTGTCTGTTTTGTCATGTTAGTCTTAAAAAATATAGCCCTCTTCGGCCGCATTCTAATCGGAAAAGGAAAACCACAACGCCATTTAGAGTCGGGTTCTCATATTATTTAAATTAAAAAGCAGAATTAGTGATGTGAAATCTTTGGATAGAATTTTAAAGATTACAATTTTTTTCTCTCGTATAAATGAGTGCCTACCTGTCGACGCCGAGTCTGAAATCCACAGAAAGTTGCGAAAGTCCTTATTAGTAAAAAGCTTTATTTTCGCCTCATTTTTTATAATCTGCAGGTTTGGTACTTCTATCAGTTAAAAGAATGGAAGGAACGAAAACATCTTTCGATTCTTTTAATTATAGCCTTTAATATTGAGGCATTGATTTATTTTTAATTTAAACTGCAATATATATGTTTACTAACAGCTACACAGCAGATATGTTAGAAGTAAAATTATGCAGTATTAATCGCAAGACAAATGAGAATCTTTGAGTATGATTTTTTTTTTAAATTTTGTTACAAAATTACTTAATTTTAAACGCAGCTTCTAATTAAAAACCTCATTAATATGTGTTATATATAAAAGTATAGTTAGATATTTTTTTAAAAACTAAATAATGAAAATGTAATTCTGTTTCTTTAAAAAAAAGAAAAATGTTTTTTTCTATTGTCCAAATTATTTAAGAAATTTATTGTTTCCTTTATCCTGAAGATTTTTGTTTGTGGAATTAATTTTTCTGTTATAATAAAAAAATTAACATTTAGCTCAATCCCAGATAAACCGTAAGTTTTGCTCTCTATAGTTTCAGTTTGTTTAGGCAATAAGGATTAAAAAAATATTTACAGTTCTCATCACTTGAACCTTATGGTCGTAAAACATAGTAACTGCATAATTAAAAACTTTTACAATGTTAGCTTGTTTGTTAATTACAATATTTTACTTTCAACCAGTAGTCACTTGGCATAACTTAATATCAAAATTATTGTCTTAAGAAACAGATTTACTAAACATTCTTTCAACAATTTATTAAATTGGCCATAGAAAAGCCAGCGATGCTAAAAACAAAAATTCATGAAAAAAACATCAATATAATCTAAAGCGATGTTAATGTTTGACTGTGCATATTGTCTGAGCTCCTATCTTGATAAGATTACTAGTACTATAACTATACTAGAATATATTAGTTGATATCATAGCAATAGTTAATATTTAATAAATATGTATATAAATAAGTAAGGGGCAGCGGTAGCAGGGTGGCGTCTTTCTACCAACTCTGAGGTTGCGAGTTCGAGCCCAGTCCTATCCGGTATTTTTACAAGCATCAAATTATAAAAATTATATAAACCTTACTCACAGCCTTCCCTTGGGCATTTGTGAGGCCCGTTAGCCAATGGGTGGCACTCACAAAAAAAGGCGTGGGAGTGACGAACCCACCCTACGAAAAAAACAAGTCAAGAAATGCGCGATGTATTAGGAAATACATCGGGCGAGGACTTAGGCCTCCATGATCTGTCGCCCATGTAATAATAAATAAATAAAATTATTCTTTTATTAAGTAACAATAATTGATGCAATAAATAAGTAAATATATCATATTAGTTTTTTTTTTCTCTTACCTCCAAATATATTTATTAGCAACAAATATGACTTAAATATACTCGTATATATTTGCATTTTTAAGGTAATCAAATATTTCCGGAATGTAGTGGCTATCATCGTTTAGAAAAGTTGCGAGATGATATGGTAATCCGATTTTTATCAAATGACTACAGTCTATCAGCATGTGTTTAGCAGTTAGTGGTATGTTGCACTGTCTACTTGCTGATTTAGATGTTCATGACAGTATTTTGGGTTAGTCGGGTGTGTCCAATTAGCAGTTTGGTCGGTACTATTTTGTGTTGTTTGCAGCTTTGAATTGAAGTTTTTCATGGAAGTAGTATACTTATAAGTTCTCTTAATTTGCTTTCTGTTGTTATGGTTCAAGTTACAAAATTTAAGTTACTATGTTGTACGACCGAACGCATGAATATTTCAATTATCAAATTCAGCAAGTTTTTTCTTACACTTAATGGTACCTATGTTATCCTATCATTTTCTTATTATTATGTACTGCCTATTTCTAATACTTATTAAAAAAAAACAGTAGGAATTCATCAAACTCCTTAACCCGGATAAATTTTTTTCTAAATTACCATTTTTGTAACCAGTCTCCCAAACTAACTCCAACTGCCGTTTCCCTGCCCATGCATACTTCCTATGACCCCAAAGTCCTCGTAATTATTATCAGAATCATAAAATATTTTGCAGGCCACCACCCGTGAATTTTCCTGCAGCTGTTCATGTGAACTGTGTTAATTATTCCTGAGATCATGGATCGTAATTCCCTTTTTATTATTTCGGAGAAAGCTATTACCTCGCAGATGTTCACTCATGCGTTACATTCGCAGGTTACTGACCTAGCGAATTCAAGGGTTGAAATTCAAAATTCGTATTTTATTTACATTTTATATGTTTGTTATTATCATTCTTCTGTTTATCTGTCTATATTTATATCCTTTTAGTTTACTTCGTTATTTATATATAACACTATATTCTTATAGTCATGTCATACTTTACAAAGTTTCCATATAGTTTTGGTCAGATGTAGCTCTGCAAAATGGGAATCGTTGCTTACTTATAAATTATTTTATTCAATTTTCTGTGTACCTTTTTTTTTACCGCCATCCTCTTCTACTCTTAAACTATTAATAACTACAAATTATGGTCTGGACATAAAATTAAATTAATCTAAATTTTTATGCCATATATAGTAATCTTATAATTTGTTTATGCTGATTTATTGATGTAGAATATCCGATTGAAATGCACATTTAATTTTTAGCTTTGTTTTCTGCGAATAACTGAACATGTGTTTATAACTCAACCTTGTACATTGGTCAGCTTTTGAAAACTGATGAATCATCGTTGTCCAAGATCGATATGTTAGTGCTTCCTCAGGATTTGTAATTTACTTGATATTTTGTAAATTACTTTCAATTTTGTCGTTAGAGATGAAGATTCTAAGTCTACAAAACTACAGTCAATGTTATTTCTTATTATATGTTTAAGTTTTTTGAATCTGACTTAAAATTGACTGCATAAGTAATATTTTCAGAAATGGCTTTTTTTTTTTAAGGTATCCTTTATATAATGTATTCTATTTATCCTATATAATGAATCCTTTATGTAATATTTTTATATTTGGTAATTCTTATAAAAAATTATAAGATCTTTAATGTTATTTTTATGTTAGTACGTTCTAACCGTATTAATTTCATTGTTAGTAAAACCTGTACTGATATTCTTGTTATAGGTTTCAGTCTTTTTTAACCTCTCGTATTAGTTTGTACGCTGCTTATTTTTTTAATGAAATTTAGAATTATATAAAAAAAATATTAAAAAAGCAAATGTAATAAACGTTTCAGAACACATTATAATATTAGTAAGGAACAGTTAATAGATGGTTTAAGTTAACGCGGTGGATTACCAGGGATTGTTGAGGACGAGAGCTTTTCTTATTAAATGTGACTGAAAACATTTATTTCACAAGATTTGTGGGTTGGGTTAAACTATTCCCGATATTAGGAATAAATGTTTTTATTATACAGAGCTAAGTGTCTATACTAACTTAAAGTGTAAATTGCCATTAATTCTACGAGTAGGACATCAACAAGGGAAGTAATACTAAAAATAAAAATATATGTATATATAGTTGACCGTAAAAATTTGAATATAAGATGTGTCAAGGTTGTGGTCGAAAATGGAACAAATAGTTCATAACTATTTTAATGTCCGACGTTTATGTCCGCCTCACTTTGCTGGGCTTCATCAGGGCTAAAAAGATACAAAAACAAACTGAGAATATCACAACAATAAGGTAATTTAAGCTAGGATAAATATTATGTAAAAATAAAGTGATAAGAAATTACATATAAATAAAAGGAAGGAAGACATAAAATAATATCAATATAAAATAAACTTGAATAAACAATGATAAGAATAAAAAATAAGTAACAATGGTAAGAGTAAAAATGTTTTAAAAATACGTAAAATATACAGTTAAAAAAGTACATGAGACTTACATAAACCAAAAAGTAATACAGGAAAAAAAAGTAATAATATTATCAATATAAAATAAAATTTTATATTGATACTATTTTATGTCTTCCTTCCTTTTATTTATATGTAATTTCTTATTTTATTTTTACATAATATTTATCCTAGCTTAAATTACCTTATTATTGTGATATTCTCAGTTTGTTTTTGTATCTTTTTAGCCCTGATGAAGCCCTGCAAAGTGGTGCGAAACGTCGGACATTAAAATAGTTATAAACTATTTGTTCCATTTTCGACCATCTTCTTATATTTAAAAATATAAATATTCTCGTTAGCAATGATATTATTGTGAATAATTCTATTCATTTTCTGATCACTACCCAATATAGTAAATCTGATCATTAGTATCACTATACTATATTGTAATAAATAAATCTGATCGTCAGTAATCACTATACTATATTGTAATAAATAAATCTGATCATACAAATGTAAAAGAATATTGTTATAACAAACCGAATCGTACAGTATATATAATAAGAATAGTAAGAATAACTTATACTATGTGAAATAGTATAAGTTATTCTTCCCTTGGTTTCTAATTAATAAATAACTGTACTAAATCAAAGGATTTTTGCAATTCCTTTCACCGATCGGATACGTTTCATTACATCAAGAGTAGAAAGTAGAATTCTTGCAACCCTCTTACCTATGATCCAGTTATACCAGCGTGATATCACTTCGTCGATATTTCTCCCGCTTATATATATTTAATATAATATTTATCCCTCATGTACGTATTTACTTTTTTGTTTAAATATCTAACGGTGCGGATTTATTTTAATATACAAATAAATACATAAACAATTTATGAATAAAGTTATATAACTAATAGAAAATGAAAATTAATAATATAATTTAATTGTCTTAACCTTGTTAAAGTAGGTTTTGTTGATGAAATTATAACAATAAGAGTGTATTAAATAGTTTAAAGTGATTATTATTGAAAGGTATATCACGATTAGTTTAGAAATTTAATCTTAGTAAAAAGTGAAACTTCGTGATAAACTTTGTCACATTAATTGATAAGTATATTTATAAAAAAGATGAATGTTTTAAGGTCTCCTTGAAAATAATTTAAGGACCGAAAAGTTGGAGATAAACAAAACAACCCACATAAAATTTACGGTAGTTTTGTAGAGATAGAATCTTCATTAGAAAACGTAAACTATTAACATCCTCTTACGACAAATTTGAAAGTAATTAAAAAAATTAACCCTAGGAAATCACTAACATATCGATCTTGGACAACGATGATTCATCAGTTTTCAAAAGCTGACCAATATACAAGGTTGAGTTATAAACACATGTTCTGTTATTCGCAGAAAACTCAGTGAAGAAACAAATGTGAATTTCTATCAGATATTTTACATCAATTAATCAGCATACGCAAATTCTAAGATAACTAAATATGACACAAATATTTATTACTATATGTTCTTTTTTAACCGTAATTTTTTTAAAAATTATTTATTTAATCTAATTTACAACTGTACAAAATAATACAATAGGTAAATATGTAGTATGTTTCATATACACTTGAAAATCTTGGGAAGGAACCACCCATTGGTAGCCATCTTCTTTTCAGACACCTCGGAGGATTATCAGGGATTGTTAAGGATGAAAGATTAAGAATTAATGAGTTAGGATGGTTAAGGAGTTTGGAATGAAAAGACGCATATCTGTTTTGGGTCAAATCTGCAACGAATGAGATGTTAAGGTCTTTATGAATGAGTTTATTTGTGACGTAATAAGGAGCATCAAGGATTTTACGTAGGATTTTGCAACCGTAAATTTGAATTAATTTATAATTTTTTTATAATTATTAATATACAAATATTTAATATACAAACTGTGAACTCTATGATTTATTTATATATGTACAGTAAAGTTGGTAAAATGTGACATTTCCTCCGGGGTAGTATTGTTTATATTAGACCATAGCGACATTCCTTCCAATAGATTATCTTATTTATTAAAAAAAAATTGTTCATTTCGTTTATTTATTTTTTTTATTTCTCCATGGGTATTACTTGCCAATACCATAGCTCGGAAGCTTTGTTGGTGGGACTACGTATCGGGGTAATGTCAAGATCTCATTGTTAACGTAATGAAGAAATATCTGTTATTGATTTATTAGGCATTGTCCATTGTAATTCATTGCCTTCGCTGAAAATCAAATATTGGTTCTGTTAACGTTGATTAATTCTGATCTAAAAATAGGTTGGACAAGTGACCTCACTCCGTCCTTGTAAGCCTTCGTATTGACAACAATGTCGTCGCTAAGTATTGTTCATTATAGAACAATACTTAGCATTCCCTTTAATTAACTTTCGTATTGTTTCATAATTATATATTAATATCAACATTAAACCAGTCGCGTTTTATATGTCTTGGAACATGCAGTAATATTATTTAAATTAAAGCTCCACAAATGTTATCCCATTATTGTATAGTAACTTTGTTAAAACTTAAGCCTTTTTTATTTACATGTTGATGACTGAATTGGAGTGCTAAAAGCACATTGCGAGAAACGTTTTAAATTTCGACATAAACAATCTTATTAAAAAAAAAAATCATATTTGGTCGTATATTAGATGTCATATACGAAACAACATTTTAGTAGTTGCAACCATTAAGATTCTTTATCTAACTTCTCTTTCCTAAAACATAATTTCCATTTTTTTCTCATGTGATAGTGAGAATATTAACGGATCTTAATGCTCGGATTTAGACAAGAATTTTTAAGCGGATAACATGACACCTGATTACAAAATGGATCCAATGCATCACAGAATGCCCTCTCTCAGATTTTATCTTAATGAGGTTTGCACTTTTAACAGGAAATGCAGTTGTTGCATCTTAGTCAATTCTTACGCTATCGCCTATTATTCTGGATGATTTTATTATTTTTTAATACCTTGAATAAGTAATTTTTGTTTTATTTAAGGGGTCAGATTATATTGCCCTGAGGTTTACTTCCAATTGACGTAATCATTTTACGACCATAACATGGTCTTTAACAATACTGTCTGTTTATCCATCTTCATACTAGCTGACGTGGGTTTAGCTGAACGTCCGTCTGACAACAGCTATTATGTCACTTCATCTTCTCACCTTGTAATCGTCGAATTCCGTTAGGATATTGCTTCTTTCTTGTATTTATTTATGTCTTGCTAATAAATGTTAAATATTTGTCATTGCACTATATACTCAAATGTTGTTCTGTTTAGGTCGCTACGCAAATGTTTAACATACTAGAAACCAAATTTATGTTTGCTGATCATCTATGCATTAGTCACTACTTTTATAATACAAATGTATTATTTTTTTTTATTGTCTTTTCTCGTTCTTGGGTTATGGGAGCATTTATACATACATAAAATAATGTAAACATTTTTTTTTGTTCTTCTTCTGTTTTTCTTTGTTGTTAGAAGCTTTACGAACTTCAAATGCTTAATGTAATTACATTTTCTAATGACTTTGTAAACAAATCTTAAGGTTTTTTACGTGTATTTTTTCTTTTTCTATCAATATTTCGAGGTCTTGTTACCTCATCCTCAGTATTCCCTTTATCATAATATCTACCAGTCGATTTCGGGAATATATCATAGATTTTGTATGTTAATATCTTGGTCAATTATCCATAAGCTTTAGAATTGCCAATTTTATCAATTAAAAGAGTAAATGAGGCTTTAAACAACTTTTTTTCTTTTTAAGGAAAAACTCTCATTACTTCCTTATTTAATTATTGGGTAACGTTTCGGACATCTGCCAATCTCTTGTTCCAATCTACAGTTATGTTAGAAAAATGAGATCTTATCAACATTTTACATTAGCATTACAATCTATTCCGTAGAACATACTTTTAATCGATTCTGGCATTTACTTACTTCTTAAAGAAATCAACAATCCCTTCAAAAGATAGAGACATGCCACTGTTATGACCCTGCAAAAATCGAAATATTGTTAAGTTGTGGGGAGAGGATTGAATGTTATCTTTAATTTGGATTTCAAACTAGGAGGGTGTTTTAAAACTAATAAAAGCAAATTGAATGTCACGAAACGATGGAACTCGAATTCACCAAAATTCATGTATATTATTTGTTCGTTTATTCTCTTTCGCTGAATACCACTTTTGCACCATAATAACGGCTTTAAGTTCTTTTAGTAGTTTCATTTAGCTGCTCCTATTCCGGGTAGCCGCGGGGTAAGGCCCATGGCTACTAATTCCAAGGACACGAGTTCGAATCCAGATCCAGAAAATTATTTTCTGTTTTACTGTAGCCGTGATTCAACTCCTGTGGGTTCTAGGAGCCCTACTGGGGTCCACCCAGCCTCTTTAATTGGGTCAAAATCTGGCGGTCGAGCATGATCCTGATCAAATCAACTCCTTGCACAACCGTTGGTCTAGTAAGAGTACTTCCTTGCTAAGTACTGAACCCCTGACCCTTCATGTAGTTGTAGCGGTACAGATTTTAATTTTGTATTCCGCTGAAACTGCTTGCGACTCGTGAAGGCAACCAGGTGACTCAAGCAGATTGTGAGTCACTCGTTTACAAGCGATTTTTTTTTTTTTGGCTGAAATCGATCCATTCGCCATTCGTTCGTTTGTTGTTTGTGTGTACATTTATATGTTTTCTGCTATTTGGTTTGTCTACTCGAAATGTCAATGCACAATTAAATGTTCTTTTACTAAAGCAAGCTTATGCTCTTATCTGTATGGCAATAGTCTGACAGAGATTAAATGAGGTATTTCTAAAAAAATCTTTCTGTAGAGTTCAATTTAATTTTGTTAATTAAAAAAAAATAAGCAAAATTATTATTATTAGCAATAAATAAACAAAGAATAAATTCAAGACAAAATATTAAAGAATCGGGAAAAACCGAATATTTTACGATGTTTAGAAGCCCTGCAATTTTAATTCGGGTAAGAACGTTGGTAAGTTAAAATAAGTTCCATTGGCCAGTCCCTTCCACCGTCCCTTTATACGAATTCGCGATAAAAGATTAACGCATTTTAATAAAAAAAAAAAAAAACAAGATCAAAAGACGTATCTACCCTTGAAGATACGTCATTTCGACTTTAGAACGAAAATATATAATTTTAAATTATTATAATTTTAATATAGCATGATATAATACTTTATAATATTCCAAGAATTACTCAAATTCTTTACTTAGGGTCTAAGTTGGTAATGAATTTTATATCAATTTAATATTGATATCAATGTCAATAATTGAGTGTCAATTTATTATTTATTGATCAATTTATGGTCTTTTTTCTTTGCCTTATTACAGTTTTTCTAAATAAAAAAAGAAGGATCAGGGCCTATTATCAGAACATAGTCATAGTTTCCTGATAGATTCAAAATATATTGAAATACAAAATCTAGTGCAGTGCGCGCACACAAATTTCACTTACTACCCCAATTACGTCTTAACGTTTTGTGTAGGTCAGTGTGCTCGTATTAAAGTTATAGCTGTTTAGTGATTTAACAAAAAAAAAATCTAAAGTCCAGAAAAGACAAAAATTATGAACAAAATATCTATATTTTTCTGTTGCTATAAAAATTCGTATTTGGGTTTTTTTTGAGATGGTAATAACAAATATGAATTTCGTTCCAGCCAAGAATACTAGAGTTTAACAAAAAACAAAGCAACATTCCTTGGATCGGTAATGCGGGTGATCTCGGCATTTCCCGTTCGAATCGGATTTACTTATTCTTCTTTTTTTCTCCTAGTTATTCATAAAATAGTGCTATATTTTGTGTTTATACATTGTATATAATTCATGAAAATGTAAATTTTTTATTTTTTTTTTTAAATTAACAAAATTAAAGTTACTTTACAAAACGGTGGCACTGTGGTAAGGCACGATGCTACACTAACTCTATGTACCCGGGTTCGAATCCGGCTTGGCAGAAAATTGTTTTCTGTTACACTGTAGCCGTGAGTCAACACTGTGGGTTATGGAGCCTTTTTGGGGTCTGCCTATAAATTATTTACCCTTAATTGGGTAAACATCTGGCGGTCGGGCGTTCCCAATCGCAATACTTTTCGTTACTCTATATTCCATATATAGGTAAGAAAAATGATAAAACTTTTTGAATCTCCTAATTTTGTCTTGTTCAATTTCCCATAATACACTATTCTTTAAATTAATTTTGTTTTGTAAAGAACGTAAATACTTTAAATAAATGTTTATGAATTTTTGTTTTAACGTCCATCCAAATCGATAACTTAAAAATAGAGATCAGATATAATGAATAATAATTTAGAGCAAATAAGAAGAAAGTACTTACACATACTCAATAATTAGTAATTGGAAAAGAAACATTTAATATTATTTCCTGTATTGTTAAGTAAATGCCGTGCAGTATCTTCTACCAGGATGTATTAGATTCATCATTTGAATTTCATTCATTTCAATCTTATGAAACTAATACGATTTCTTGGATGCTATATTGCGTAAAATGCTACAAATGGATTCGTTGATTAAAATTAAATTATTGTATGTAGTTTATTATTTTTATTTTATTTTTTTAATAACACCATTATTCTTATCTCGAGAGAACAACTTTTCGCTTCTTATTATGGGTAAAATCTAGTTGTAAAATAAAAAAAAATGTAAAATAAACATTTTTTTTTTTTTAATATTGTATTTTAATACATAATTTAAAAATTAAGCATAAGTAATGTAATATTTCCCTATATGTATATCAAGTTCAATATTTTCAACAGCTACAAATCTAAAGTGTTTTTGAGATTAGGCTAAATTTCATTATAATTGTTCTTATTTTTTCCTTACCTTAAAATTATGTTTTAGATGTTTCAACTTGGTATTAAAAAAAAAGTATATTCTATTTAAATATGTCCTTATTTTTTTTCTTTATATGTGTTATGTTTTCCTCGTTGCCTGTCTAAAAACTAATAAATTCTAAAGAAATAATAAAACGACTTGATACATAAGTTGTAAGCTTACAACTTATTTATTAGGGTCTGGATTTGAATCCCGGATGTGACAGATAATTATTATCTGTTTCACTCACTGTAGCCGTTGAGTCAGCCCTGTGGGTTCGGGAGCCCTCTGGTGTCCATCCAGTTTCATAAATTCGGTAAAAATTTGGTGGTCGAGCGTGATTCTGACAAAATCACCTCCTTGCACAACCGTTGGTCTAGTTACTAAGTCATAAACTTCCTTACGAATTATTGCACCCCTTCATGGGTTGTAGTGATACAGATTTTTTTAAAAATATTTTTTGTTTATTATTCTAAATAGATATTTTCTGAATGTATTAAAAATTAATATTTTGATATTTGTCCATGGTTCGTTATATTTTGGAATGACTGTTTGGTACAAATCGTTCATGCATCCTTGATCATTTTGCTATGTATGCTCCTACTTTAACTAAATAGTTATACTAATATTATAGCGTGAGAAAGCGTTTCCATTTTTGCATTGAGCACGTTTTGAATACTGTATTTGTTGCTTGCTAAGGTCTTAGGACTAGAGGAAAGTCAGGGACTGCCTATAATTTCCACTAAAGATGCAAAGTAGTGCAACAATGAGAAAATCGCTTTTCCTCCTGTATGGACCACCTGTTGTTTGAATCGATAGGTCCGTATTCTAGTGGCCATGTATCATTCTCCTAAAACAATTCATTCCCTCGCGTAAGAGATCTTGGGTTGTTATAGATTTCCTTCTTCACTTGGTCTGTTTTGTTTTATCGTCCATGTGAACATAACTCGCTTGCCTCTCGCGTTTTTCAGTTAGAAAGGTTGAAGGCAAAAACTGCTTAGATCGTAAGCAACAAAAAAAAAATTTACCCCGTTCAGTATAATAAAATAAATTGAGAAAAATAAATTTCTTATATAAATGTGTCTGTTAACGCTATGTTATGTCAGAAGCTATTTGCGGTTTTCAGTTAAGGTTTTAAGGCTAGTAAGTAGCCTGACACATGGTCCAAGCCATGTGACCGAAACTTTTTCTATTGTAATCAACAATAATGTTATTGATCAATTTGTTTATTATTAGAATTAGCTCAAACAAATACCAAAATTGTACCATAGTCTTTAGTTACTTTGACAACCCTACCAGATTCGGTACTGTATGTTGGGAGTACCACTGTGAAAAAAGTAACCGCGGTCTACGGTACTATCTTTGGAATACTTCCAATTTAAAATCATTCATAAGATGTGCTACTTGCAAAGCAAAGCTGCTGTATGTTTTTGTAGTATAAAAAATATTTTAAAACAGCCAACATATTGGCTTCTAAGGATATTGTTTTTGCATTCATTATATTTTTACAAACATTACTAAATAAAAAACTAGAAACATACAAAATTAGACATTATCTTATTGTAATAAATTATGTTATATGATGAAATGTTATATAAATATTATCTATATTTATTGATCATATTTATTATCAGTATAGTTTGTATAATTATTGTAAACTTAACATTATCCATCTCATTTCGTTTATATATACTTGTATTTATAATCGTTTATATGTAGGTTAAAGCCACATCTGTCCATTCATCTAAGTTAATATTTACTTGTTATTTTTTTTTTTTTTTTTTACAGGTAAGAACATAGATGGCAAATTTCAATTGGCAAAGACCATTACTATCAGAGGTATGATTTTTATATATAACAATTCCCATCAGATAGAAAATTGGCAATGATTGAATAAGAATTTATTGGAATATGTAGATAAGTGCCTCTTGTTGAAATGTGTTTTGTAATTTAGGTTTTGAACACGACTATGACCTTATAGAAATAAATCTGGTGCGTTGTACGCATCGCTCAACTTTTCCCCTCAATAAAAATTCATATGTTGGAGTTTCTCGATGTAAAAAGGGATATCAGCTTCGCTTTTGCCAATAATACAAAAATAATGATCCCGTGCTTCGTCAATGCAATCGGAAAAGATAGGTCTCGGCTTTATTCGATTTGAATGTCTTTTTTTTTTATTTAATATTTTGTATTGGTATTGACATTCGGTGGGGGGTACAGGTCCGGCGACTGGGTCTCATGGTCCTTTCTGCCAACCCCTGGCGGCTCCCAGAGTTGCCCTCTCGTGCATACAAGTTGGGAGTGTCAAGATTCATTTTTCGGTACCGCCGAAAAATAAATATTAATTGCCCCAGGTGAGAATTGAACCCACAATGTTCCGAACCGAGACGTCTTTTGAGAAAAAAAAATTGAAAAATCGATTCAATTAAGTCAGGTAATTTTATCATTTAAGTTCAGTCGACTTTATCGAAAATGTGGTTCTAACATCTCAGGCATAAATATCTAATTTAAAGTTCGTAGCACTTTTAGTTCACGAGCTAGGTTGTTGATGTACACATATTCATTATGCGGAACCTAGTTACTTAGAGTCAGAGAAACTCAAAACGTGTGTTTTTATTGACAACACGAATTCTAAAATTTTCACATTCTCTTACCATATATCCCATATGTAGGTCAGTAAATGTAGAAATTATATGTGGTGTTTAGGAACCTTTGGATGTAGATACAGTATAATTATTATTTATCAAGGTATTGAGAATTAGGAATTAAATATTTTAGTTTCTGTTCATTAGTTCAATTACAAATAAAATATATATTTAAAGCATATGCTTGGCATCATATTGATGAATATGCTTTTTTTTTTAATAATATAAATACTTATTTATTCTTAATCGTTTATTTTCTGCTTCTGGATAACAAGCATCGCATGGGAAGGGAGCCAAAAAAATAATCAAGGCTTCTGAAAAATTGCCCTTAAACCGCCCTACGAGAGGGAAAATGATATAAACACAGAGCTCTTGAATTCATTATAAAAATACAGGATTGCTTTTTTTCGCTGTTTTTTTTTTTTTTTTTATATTCTCTTGCTGGAATAATATTTATAAATTGCTACCGATTTATGTCCAGACCGAAACTTATTACTATCCGATTCCATAAATCATGATGATGAGGGGTTTTTATTATTGAAGTCCGGCCAATGGTTTTTATTTTTAATTAACTTAATTCAACATTAGTATTAATATATTATTGCGAATTTTGATTGAAGGTTGATGAATTAATGATTATGATAATGGATTAGGTATATGCACTGTTCTGGTCTTCCTTATGGGCTTTAAATTGCTAAAATATTCCTTAAAAATAACGAAAACTTTATTTACAACTTTACGTTGTATAACCTGAGAAAAAACAAAACAAATATACAGTTAAATAATAATTGACCTTATAAATGAACACGCGTCTATTTTATACCATCATTAAATTCTGCAATCAACAAATACAAAATTTTATAAATCTGGTGCTGTGCGTGGATCAATTTTTACTTACTGCTTTACTTTGCGATGACATTAGTCCTCTAATTTTTTAAAACCGCTAATTCATTATTATTCCAGATAAAAATGTGTTTCATATATAAATAAGTGAAATTAAAAACTGACTATTGTCATAATATCTAGGGAAATAGGACAATTCTTAGTAATCAAATTCTTTCATATATCATATGTAAGCATTGTTTTACTATCAAAGAAGAGAGATGGTCATTTAGTCAAATAAAGAAAAATTTAAAGGTACTTCAAAATTTAAAGGTACTTCAAAATTCGGCATTTAATCCCTTATTAAAACAAAAAGAAATTTTGAACTTATTTTATTTTTTTAATCGAGAACATTTATTTTTAATTATATATTTAACTAATTATAATGAAACTGATGAAATACGAAAGCAGAGCTTGACTGGTCTTCGCTTTTTCAAATTTGAACTTTTTTTTTTTTTCCTCTTTATTTATTCATGAACTTCTTTAATACTTTGTGTTTATTCCTTGTTTATTATTGTAAACCATAAGAACTGGTTATTCATTTAAAATAAACAAAATTAATGGTATTTTATTGGACGAGTTTTATAAAATTCGGCATATAAGCACATTTAAACTATTTCTGTGAGAATAATACCTATTTGATATTGAAGATCATTCAGTTCACAATGACGTACTGAGTTTTATAAATATCGTTGAAGTCATTTCGATAAAATATAATAAAATGAGTGTATAAAACAAATTTAATAAGATTAAAACAAAAAATTTTCTGTAAAATCTCAGTCACATGCTCTTCATATGAAATTTAAGGTTTTTGTTTTTGAGCTAGGATGATAAACTAACAGACTCACACCATATTGCAAGACTTGATTATTTAGATTTAAGTGACCTAAAAACTTCTACTGCCGTCGAATTCGATGTTTTGCACGATCAGAATAATTCCCCTAACTGTATATTCTACATATAGGGAAGTAAAAGTTTCCCCCCAAAGTTTCCTGGAGGTAGATTTCACGACAGACATTAGTTTTAATAAATATGGTGTATACATTGAGACCTTTCCGTTTCTTAAGTCAGGTATGCCGAGTCTATGTTGATTTTTTTTTATAGTTAGTGTGGAAAAAGGAAGTGTTGAAATTTGCAAGACTTTCTGCTCATTACTTATATTTCTTTCTAATAAAAGTATTATTCCCTGGAGGGGCAACTCGTGTTTGTGTGTTAGTTTAATTTAAATTATTATTAAAATATTTCTGACCGTAGTCTCATAAATAAAGGAATATGGCTTATCTGGTGACAGGGTTGCAAGTCTCCGCGGTTACTTCTGCGTCCCATGGCCGCTTCCCACGTCCAGGTGTGCGGTCGGCGAAATGGTGATAACCATGTGATTTTCGTCCAGTATTCCTAAAAGACGGTTGCTTCTCCCTCAGAGTCTGGCCAGCGTGCCATGGAATCTGGCGTGATGGTAGAGGCAGGCCAAGTCCGAGTTAGCATGGTGCCCAAGCTGGGGCGGTGGCATTGCAGTCGCAGCGTCTACGGGGTCTTCTGGTGTCCTAATTATTATAGGAATATTATTATTATGATATTATATAAATGATACGATGACTTAAAAAAAATGTGTATATAGACAGAGTAAATCAAAAGAAAATATGTAAATACAAAAAAATAATTTACAAACTAATAATAGCTTATACTGTAATACATTATTAACAATATACTGTAAATTAATTAGAGATAAAAGAAAAGAAAATATAGTTAATAATAACAAAAGAAAAATGAATATAAAATTTGGGAAATATATCTTGAGAATAACGTAAACAAATGAATAAGAATGTATATAAATATATTTACTTACTCATTTTTTTTCTTTTTGCTTGATTTTTATGATACTGGTCTTATGTTATAATTTCCTATTTCCATATTATATTTAAATTCACTCTATCTATCTACAGAATATTTAATATGTGTTACTTTATGATCTATGCTATGTCTTAGTTTGTACATTGTTTTCTATCTCGTTGATTTAGCCTCGAAGGTCTGCATTGATGGTAGAACGTAAGCTATCAATAAATAGTTTGTTTTTCCCCGTATATTGTGATATTTTTTTGTCCCTAACCTTAATTATCTTAACTAATCAGGTTAACAATCATTTCTCACTAAAAATAAAAGTGAGGAGATGATTGGGTGTGCGGTCAGTGAAGTACAGAAATAAGTAATAACGTATTTATTTGTGCCAACGTTTCGGCCAGAATTTCAAGCCTTCATCAGGGCTATTCTCAACAAAAACAAGATAACAGCCAATGAATAGAAGGATATAGAATATAATTAGAAAATAATAAAATAACTAATATTGCAGATACATAAATACTAAAAATTGCATACATACACATTTTAATTCCCATTTTTTCATAAATTTTTAAAATATATTTTCTATTATATATTTATATATTTATATTTTCTAACTGGATTTTTATATGTAGTTTATTATTTGTTCGTTCCTCCTTAATTTTAATTTTTTTTTTTTGTCATACAGCCTTTATGTTTTTATAATGTTAGTTATTTTATTATTTTCTAATCACTCTATATATCCTTTTATTCATTGGTTGTTATATTGTTTTTTGTTCTTAGCCTTGATGAAGGCTTGAAATTCTGGCCGAAACGTTAACCCTAATAAATAAGTTTTTACTTATTTGTGACCGCTCCTCCAACCATCTTACTATTATTTCTATTTATCCACGATAAATCAACTATCAGCTCACCATTAATATAAAAGTGGGTTTTATTTTCATAAATTTAAGATTTAAAGTCCTTAAAATATTTACTGTACATAGGAGATCGGTTAATTTAGAATATACCTTTGTACGGATATAATGTTGTTTTATAAGTGTGTTAATTTACATGTTGACATTTATGAAATGTTATTTTATCTACATTAAACACACAATCTGTACACAAGCTCTATTATGCGTAGGGCTCATGCGAACGAGCTACTTGGAATACAGTTCATGTCATTTGCCTCTAGTTCTGTTTTGCATGCCGTACGGGTAAACTAACCGATGTTGATCTTGCCTATGATTATCATTGGTAGATAGGTCCCAGCTTAGCGTTTGTTATATTCAGTTTTGCGTGATAGACAGGCTGTTGTTAGTAAGTTAGAAATTGTTTACTTATGTCCTCCATTTTGCAGTTATCCAGAACCGTTTCTATTCACTCCAGTCCAAACTTTACTTATTGGAACTCTTTGAAACAAAAAAAAGATGAAAAGGCTATAAAAACTAAACAATATCGATATCTCAACTATTTATTTATCGATTTGAACCAATTACAATAATTCTTGGTATGGTTCCACTTTAAAAAAAGAACCCCATCTATCTTTGCTATTTAAAACGTATTTCTAATATAGTGATTATCCGATAACATTTATGCTGTAATGTACCAGAAATATACATTTATTTATAGTATAAATTGATTTTCAAACTGATACTAATATCTATATTGGAGTAGATATTATATAATTATAGATATTACTAAAATTATTTCAGTTATTTTTATATTACAAAAGGTTGTATTATATTTCAAAATATGTCAGAACAAAAATGATCTTGGACAAATATAATAAAAAAAAAAAACAAAAAAAAAAAACAAGAAAATTTAGTTGACCCAATGGATTCTGAAATGTATGGCAGTCCTGAATTATTAACGTGACATTGGCCAATACTGTTACTCTCATGCCTTTCACACAATTTGGCTGGTAAGGAAAAAATAACAGGATAGCATGTTTTTAACTACCATTGTTAATGTCCTTTTGTTAATTTTTACTTTCACTTGTCTGTATATGGAATATATATAGTTAGGGAAGTATTGTGATATTGCAAAATTTCGAATTCATGCCTGTGGTGTCACTGCATCTTTTTCGGTTGACTCGACTGGCAAGTAGTACAACTTTACAGAATCGATTTTTCTCATATTTCCAATTTCCTTAATATTCATTTCAACAATTTTACTGAAATTAAGTATGTCAATGTACTATTAAATCTAATATCATATAGATCTTATCCTCTTTTATGCAGTTTAGCAAGGATTAAATGCGGATATGTTAAAAAAAAAATCTTCCTCTAAAGTTCCTTTTGTTAGTGATAATTAACCATATCAGATTTTTACTAGTTATAAAAAAAAATTATATTTATTTTGTTGTTATTATGTTGTTATTATTTTGTTTTATTTTTGTAATAATTAAAATGTTATTTTATAGGGAATAAATATTGGAAACTTAGTTAGAAAAGTATTACCTCAGTGAATAGTTAGAAATATCCATCGTTATTAAACGAGCGAGAATTAATTAGGAACTTAAAGTTGTGTGTTGCTCGCACTGTACCAGAGCAACCTTATTTAATGGCATTTTGTTCATGCATGCTTTTGTTTATAGACGTTTCAGCTAAGAGCTAACCTAGAAAGATTCAGAATTTTTTTATTTTTGAAAATTAGAACCTGAAAATAGTTTTTTTTTTAAACGTGTTGGTTTTTGATCACCCGTGACAGGTATATTATTGAACGTATGAAATATAATTACTAGTGTTTTTCCCATTCACTTGATTTGGAAATCGTTACACAACCATTTTAAAATAAGGATAGAAGAAAGCTTGCCGTGTTGTTGTTATGGTGGACATTAAGATCCAAATCTGGGGTGAATATATTTATCTGGGTCATCAACATACGGAGAAATCCCGTTATTTAATCATGTCCGAGCTCAACTAATGAATTTTAAAATGTCACTAGTCAATACTTGGAAGAGTTGTTTGTTTCTAGTCCTTTGAGGAGTTCCGGTTATGTAAGTGTTGTTTCTTGATGACGATTTATTTATTTATTAGCCTTCTGAGCCTTAGCGTGTATTTATTTTTTAATAAATAATAAATCAATTAATAGAATCAGTAATTTTTTTTTTTATTCTTTAGAAAGAGACAAATCTATTGTTATATAATAAAATATGTATACTTCC
>NW_027108484.1:596479-634546 GCF_000696795.3 Halyomorpha halys
CCCCCCCCATGCTCATTCAAACCATCTTATAAATTTATTTATTATTAATTAGTGATTGGCAAACTCAGAGGAATTTACGCTAAATATGGGTTATTTTTGTGATTGATTTTTTTTTTTTTTTATATATATTTTGCATTTTTTATTCACTTACTGGAGCCAGAGAAGTCTGAAATTCATTCCTCAGCTTTCTTTGAGTATAAATAGAAAAACCTTTAGTTTACAATATGATGATATCTATTTATTTTTATTATCAAAAAGTAGAGTAAAGTTTATGGTTACATAGATGTTGATTTGCACCACTTTCTAAAATTGATTATAAACATCTATGAATCAATTACCGGAGGAATTTTGTCACCGCCGAAAAAAAATCACTAAAAACTTGTAAGAGTAAAAAAGAATATTGCAAGAACAGTTTATGAAAAAAATAACCAACTTCTATTTTTCCAGACTAAAAATATATTGAAATAAAAATATTTATTTCATATGAATTTAGACTAAAATAAATTCAAATTAGGTATTTATATTTTTTAAATTATTTTTAATTCCTTTAACATTAATATTTTATTGAAGGATGTTGGAAATTAAAAATTATTATATACTAAACAAAGCTTATTAATCATTGGTAGCATTTTAAAACTTCTGACTATACATTTATAATTGGATTAGACTTGATAGAGTTTAAAGTAGGGGCTCCATGGTGATGGTAGTGATCCTGAAAACTATTATAACCGTTTAACCTGACATTTACTGTCATCCAATGAGGATTTGGTTGATAGTTCTTAACTGACAAACTTACTCTCACTATCACCACCGTGGAAGCTCTCCTTGAAAAACAAATATTTTAGTGGAATCTCATGTTAATTAAAAAAAAAAAAAGGAAAAAAGAAAAGGTTCTATAATTTTTAAAATAAATAACTAAATAAATCTAGAATTTTAAAAATATTATGTTATATATTTTTTAAATTTGTATGTTTGTATTTAATCATTCATATCGAAATATTTCAATATAATTCTGCAGTAATCATTTTGATTTTTTTTGTTCAAATGCATTGTTTTGGGACTTCTGAAGTCCATCCGGAGTTGACTAATCAATTTTTTTTTAAAAGTGTTATGAATGTTTGCTAATATTTTCAAAACTTGTAAATTTATTCGGTTCTCTTTTTTTTTTGGTTTAATCTTTTTCATAATTATGAAGCCCCTAGATTAGATCTGAAGTAAACAAAACAATGAACTTTTCCTCCTTGATGGAATACCGGATCTGTTGAAAACAACAAAGGAACCAGCAGTGGCCTTGCAGCGCTCACCTCCATGAATCACTGAGTTCTCTGTTTACTGAGCCTCCAGCTTCCACCAGTTAAAAGTGTTTATTCCCCTTGTGATAATCTTTCTGTTATTCGGTTGACTTCTCCCTCCAGAGCTGCTGAAACAGCCCTTGGGAAAAATAAATAATTCTCAAATAAGCCCAAATGGTGAATTCTCTAGTCGCCCCGAACCCTCTCGCACTTAATGTTGCGTGCAAAAATTACTACCGCCTCTCTCGACTCGAGGACATTAAGTCCTTCTTTAATGGACTTCTTTAGCTTCGGACTTGAGTTACAAAAGCGTGGCATTATATTTGTCTCAACAAATGACGAATCATCCTTTCATTCTGAAGTTTAAGGTAAGTCACCATTTAACATTTCTCTTTATATACATATCAGTTTTAAGATTTTTCCATTAATAATAGGAATGATTTTAGTTTAAATTAAATTAGAATATCAGCCTTTTAAAGTCAAAGTGATATTTTTTGTTTTAGCATTATTTTACAATTTACATCAACTATTCTACTAAACGTTTTACTACCCAAAACTGTTATATAAACTGTTAATGGAGCTACACCACTTTGGTTGAAAGTGACTTATATACCTTTTTAATCAAGAAGTAAATTAAAGAAAAACCATATGCTATTGAGGAAATAGGTTAAATATGTCCTTAACTGTCATTCAGAGAATAATTACTGAGCAACTAGTAATTAGCACTTTTTTGCAAATTTTTCTGAACAGTTGTAATTTTGGTCTTAAATTATAATTACCAGTTGAGCCAAAGTATCACAATTACTTACTGAAAATAAGAGTGGATAAAGTTTTTATATACCGTTTTATGGAAAAATAGAGATTTTTTTCTTTGAAGAATAATTTTATTGCTCCTTTCTCCATAGACGTTTAGTGAATTTTTTAAACCACAAATTTAGCTTTCCAGTCTCATATAAGAATGCATAAAAACTAAATTCTATTATTTTTTATTTCAATTTTTTCTATGCTCATTACAAATACTTCTACTATAATTAAATTACATTTTAAGGAGTTTTCAATTTTTCAATTCAGAGGAATTTAATTTTCCTCAGATCTTTGTAACAGAACACTTTTTTGAATTCTTGGGACCATGAACTGAAATGACCGCACAGACTATTTTTCTAGTGGAAACTTAGAAAACTCCCCCAATTTTCGAATTTCTCAACGACGTTTTTAACAAAGCTATCTTGAACTACATGAGTAGGTTTCCATTACATTTACAGAGATAACGCTTTATAGAGATCTTTTTTCTAAATAAAAGCATGGTTAGGGTCCCCAGGGACGGTGGGTTTCAGCGGAATTATTTAAATTCACCGTGACTTTTTTTGTTGAGTAAACATTTACTAAAAGTACCTTGCTAATATGTGAATCATACTTACCAGAGGGCGCTTGAATAAAACGAAGGAAAAACCGGAATGGGTTCCTGTTGGTGAAACTAAAATGTATGTCTACCTACGTACCCCTATGGCTTGTGTATATGAAAACCAAACCTGCGAAGTATAGGATGAATGTTTAGGTGACATGTGACAGTTATACTGCATACCGTTAAAATCTACAACTGCAGGACAAAGGGAGCTGCAGACACACTTGACTATGCGATATACTTGCGAATATACTTGCCAGAGACAAACCAACAGACGCGGAATTGTTTTGTTTATAAACTCCATCAATATAGATGCAGTAATAAATCCATTTGTTCTATGGGAAAATATTCACAATGATTTGAAACGAGAGTACTGACAAAAATTGCGTTTATTTCTGCTTACTCGATGTAAAATATAAGTTGTGCCAGCCATAACGAATAGATGTCCCATCAATCTTATTTCTAAACACTCAGTCTAAAAAGGGTCTAGAAATGATGAAGACTGTCTTGGAAACCATTGAGGATAAGAATTGTGCTGACGTGGAAGAAGCTGAAGACTCAGAACAATTTGACCATGTATCGAGAATGGAATTATTAATTACGTTTTTTCTTTCTAAACATTTTTAAAACTCCTTATATCAATAATAAAGTAGAATGTTAATACTAAGCTCAATAAAATATGTAAGCATTTCTATCGTATAGAATTTTATGCGGTATTATGTGTTAGACCATGGTATTTACGAAAGTTAAGAATAATTTAGAAAACAGTAATAAGAAAGTACTTACCCCTAATTAATTATTAGTTTATTATTTATTTCATAACAAGAAATTTATTTATTATTTATTACAAAAGAATAATTTCCTTGAAATTTCCTTATAGATGCATTGCTAAATCTTCAAACAGAGAAGATTGCCCTTATCCAGATTTTTAAACAAATTAATTTTCCTTTTTATTATATTCTAATTCCTCAAATAGTTTTTTTTAAAAATGAAACCAGAGGATTAGAAATTAATTATTAAAAAAAAAAATCATATTTTGTTCGTAGCAATGTGCTAAATTAGTATTTGATCTTTAATATTTGTTCGTTGGTCAACTTTAAATAATTTTTTTAATTATTGTCACGTTTTCTACAAAAAGAACATTTCTTTTGTACTACTGTTTTTATCCTTGTAGCGACTATGGAATTCAATTCATCATTCCTATTGAATTAATCCCTTTCCTTTGAAAAAAATCCTTAATGTCCTTGGGAATGGAACCAGTACCTCTTTTGTTCTTTGTCAGAGAAGATCCTTCTATAAAGACAAACAAACAATATAGATAACTGTTCACGGGTCACATCTGGTTGATTCCCATTGGTAGATTTTATTGAATACGTATTTGAGTTCCCGGAATATAATGGATTAAAATAAGTTTATGATATCGTCTGATGTGTGTACGATTTTAAGTTCTAACAATAATGTTTTCTTAATAAATAATGTAAATAAATGTTTTCTTTATTATCCTGCACATGGAATATTTAATTCAATGACTTATTTTCCTAACTCACAACCGAACTGTGAAGGCAAAAAGGCGTGCCTTATGATAGACCCAGGGGGTGGCAGAGGAGTACGAGCCAATCACTTTCTGCCTTCTATCTCAGTTTAGATTGTAATCTACTGACAGACGTTCCTATTAACCTCAACGTGAACCTAATCCCCAATGGCGTGACCTTTTTTGCTTCACTTTTGATTTGAAGGAGAGTATGGTTATGCCAATTTCGCATAAAGTTGTTTTTTCCCCAATGTATTATTTTTGGTTCATTAAATCTTAATTTATGACTTGTTTGTCTAAAATATCACTTACAACTGTATAGTCCTACAAAGGGGCTTACAGTTCTTTTATTATATTATAATCTGATGTTTATTACGTACTCCTACTTATAAATTACTCTGTTATTTAAACTAATTTCATATGATTACTAAACTTACTAATACTCTCTTGAAGGTGCTATAGAAATAGTTTCTACTTAAACACTTTTCCTCTGATACCTGGAAGTGTCCATATCAAAACCCCACATCAGTCGCCACCTGCTCTGTTATTGAGAATTCTTTTCGACAGGCAACTTTGGTAATACTCGGGAAAAATTTTCTCTTTAATCCAACGGTTACCGCTTTGTTAATGCTTTCCTTCAATCTTTCTCAGGACCGGAAATTGTGGCTCATATTTTTTTCTACACTTAAGGTTGAGTCGACTCGATCAGCTTATAATCTGCCGATTGCCTACTTTTTCCCCTTAAGTGTACCCCATTAGATTATTATCACTCTGGGGAACATCATATTGAAATACCTTCTAACAATCGTGAATTCCTGTTAAATAGTTACTCCACAACTTCGTGAAAAATCCTGCTGCAACTTACAATATATATGAAGAAGTTCTTTTTAGGGCTTAGTTCATCATTCTATTCCTGGTCCCTATTATACAATATTTGAGGCATTGAAAAACCAACATCTCCAGCTGGTTTTGGGAAAAACCGTGTTTAAGATTATAACTTAATTTTTATCAAGCTGCTTTTGACTAGTTTTGGAAATGAATTTTTGCATTTTCCAGTTATTGTACTATAGTCCGTTGTAAAACAAAAGGTACTTATTCGGATCCAATTTTTTATTACTCTCATGAAAACTACGTAGAATTACATAATAAAATTAATAATTTTTGATATAGATTATAGGGGAAATACAAAATGACAGTTATTTCATAATGTTATTTAAAATTATATTTTTATTCGGAGCTCAATATCTTTGAAACTATCTACAATACTAGAAAACCTAGCTTTTTAAGTTCTATAGTTCCTGAGATTCAGTATTTTAAAAAGTAACATTTTATAAAATATATACTCAGAAAAATCTGTGGTTAGTAAACTTTTTGTGGGAAATCTTTATTTCAGGAACCATGGGATGTACGGATGTCTATGAGCACTCAAATAAAAGCTAATATAATGTACTATAAAATAGTTTATAACGTTTATATCTTGTTTGAGGATGGTCTTATTTAGCAATTATATAAATATATCCATCTAGCCTCAACATTATTTATTGATTCAATTGAAATATCCAACTTTCTGCTATCCTGGTTATTATCAAGCTTCAAAAAAAATTATTTTGAAAAAACAATGATTTAAATAAAAAATATTACTTTCGAAAGAATGCTTGAAGTTATTTATATATAAGAAAATTTTAATTGTACAATTAATTTTAAATAAATAAACTAAAAAAATTTAAACCAGGATTATGCAGAAATTTTAAGTAAAATTAATTTATGATAAATTATTTATCCTTAAATTTAATGGTAGTTTTCGTAATAAAATCGACATAAACAGAATTTGAAATATAATGATAATACGTGCAACCTGGTTTGTGTAATTAAACACTTTGTTAGTCATAATATTATTACAAACATTGCAAATAAATAATTAATATTTAGCGAAGTAGCAGAGAGATGTAGGTAATTAAACATAAAATGTGTAAGTTAATTAGTAATAAATT
Organism: Halyomorpha halys; assembly: GCF_000696795.3. Classification (NCBI taxonomy): domain Eukaryota; kingdom Metazoa; phylum Arthropoda; class Insecta; order Hemiptera; family Pentatomidae; genus Halyomorpha; species Halyomorpha halys. Next base: position 602,696 of record NW_027108484.1, read on the forward strand.
TGTTTTCCCATATATTTCTATTATAATATATGTTAATTTGACAACATTATATTAGACATAGGCCTGCAATTTTTTTATGACTAATGTGAGACTGTAAAACCAATAATTAAGATATGCTAATTTATAATTAATAATGTTTTCAAAATTTTAATAATAATACTCTTATTAAAGTTTTTCATTATCTGGTTGTCCCTGAGAACTTCGAGGTTGGTTGAAATGTTGAAGCTATGTAGGATATATTTTATTATAATTAATTTATAATCTTCTGCTTACAGTGATTATAGTATTGCATAGATTGCTATGACATTAGTAATTCATCACATAAATGTAAGATAATCCATTCTGGTTCTTATAGTATCAACTCCTGCTGTTATATTAACGCACCTTGCTTCTCTTGTGTGATAAATTTCCTTCGTTACTTTATGGGTTCATATTTGCCTTACTCAGCTAAATTACAACATTAAGTTGATTCCGGCGGGCCCTTTAGCCATACACAGCAAACTTTTTTTTACGTAGTGATTATCCTATTGATGATTAATTTGTTCTGACCAGAGTAGAAAAGTTTTAACGCCGTAACAAGTGGTGCTGCAGACTCGTGGTTGCTAAGGTGTCGCCTGACTTGGCTAGACCCCCCTTGTATTACCTAACCCATGTTACGGTTAACGGATTGACTTTATTCATATGTTTTATTATTATTGTACTTACAAAGGAGTCTACGAAATATATTATACTCATGTCCGAGGGTTCTTACCAATGAGCCAAAAAAAAATATATATATATTTTAATTCATTTTAGACCTTTTTTTTAATTAATCATTTGCCGCCTTTGCTTTCCATGTGCATGTTTATTATATATATCATTCGATTTATTTTTTGTAAAAAAAAGTACAAAATATTGTATTGTATATCATTTAATGTATTAAATAAGTCAGTGTGTACAAAATATAACAAAAATCAAAAGTCACTAAGTAAATTAGACCAAAAGAATTTTTTAAAATGAAAAATCAACTTACATTCGTTTTTAGCATCTCTCGAAAACGTTAGATTAAAATTTTCTTATAAATTAATAATCAGAAATTGTTGGACTTGATTATTGGAGGATATGTTTTTAGTAGCAGTTCATGCAATTTATACCCTAAGCCTTATAAACTGCACGAAATGATAAAATCTGTCGTTGACAAATTAGAATCAGAAATATAAAATAAATAGTTGAAGACAATTTTATTTGTTTAAAACTGCTTTTTATTCCAAAAAAGACTATAAAATTTAAAAGATATTCTCATGTGGGTTGAAAGAGGGGAAATTCATTTTTACAATAGTTGTGATTAAGCTGAATTTGGATAATTGTAAGCCGTTATGAATTTATTCCATGAATGCGAGACATCGGAAGAAAAAAAATATCTTCTAAAAAAGACTAAAAAATTCTTTTCTTTTTTTTTTTGTCTACGTTACTAAAAGTGACTTTTGATTTTAATACCCTTAAGCGCATTTAATGCATTAAACAATCTTTGTAAAAAGTGGTTTACGATAATAGAAAAAAAGTCTAAAATGACTTAATTTTTTTTCCTGAGCATTAGCAAGTAACCCCTCAGATATGTGTATAATATTTTTCGACCTGTTATCACAAAAAAAGGAAATGTTTCATTGAAATCAGAGATTCCATATGTATAGAGAATATTATTTGAGTCGTCAAAAAGTAAAATTTGTTAAAGAGAATAATATCGAGATTTTAGCACTACTTCTCTCTTTGCGTCAACGTTTGTGAGAATTTCTAAACCTTAAAAAATCACATAGTGATTCGATATCTGTATATCTGTTTTTAGTACTGTAGCATAATTGGAATATCTATTTGAATTGAACTGCATTAGACGCATATCCCAAGTTTCCGTACTAGGTTCTCTTAATTTCGTTGCGAAATTCAAGTTCTTAATGGATGATTTTTTTATTCAGTTACTTTTTTTAAAATTCTTATTAATTAAGGAAACTCAATGAATTTGTTCTATTAAAAACCTATTGAATCCATCAAAGAAAAAAAGCATAAGTTTAATATGTTTAGGATGTACTGATGAAATTTATTTTCAAAAGAACTTCTACATTCAAATGCCAAATTTCCATTAATAGGCTCGACAAATAAATTAATAATTTTTTTTTATCTTTCTTTAGAAAGTCTAAATAAATAATACATTGTGAATTCCCGACGCTTCATAAATATCTTATTTTTGATGATAATACAATGCTCTTTTTAAAAAATACTAATCTATTAAAATGCAAATAAGCTATAATAAATTCCTACAGCAATGCTGAATTCTCAGGACTAATGCGGTTCAGTATGGTGAAGTGAAAAAAACAACAAAAAATGATTATTGTAATCCGATGAAGCTCTTTGGGAACCGCAGCCCGAATATATGCTCGACATTAGGACACATTTTTAGCGGAAAATGAGATTCTGTCGAGGAAAAAACCTTTTACCAGCTTTGAAGATATGTCTCTGAATCGACTTTGAAATGACAAACTGAAGAACAATGTATATACCTATAGTACAAGAGCCCGGATGAAAAAAAGCAGTTATTTCATCCTAAATTTTTACAACTTTAATGAAAACTATATTTAATTACTAGTCAAAATTAACAAGTCTGCCAAGTATAGTAAGTAGGAATAAAAAATGTTGCCTGTTTTAAAACGTTTAAGAAAAATAATGTTTCATTCGGAGTCTAAATCTTTTAAGAGTATCAATAACATTAGAAAACCTAATAGAACATCAATTAAAGTACAGTAAATTTTTAAAAATATATTAGCCCTAATTGAGCTATTTACGTTCAATAGCTCCCGAGATATAGATTATACAAAAACTAATGTTTTATAAAAAAATGCACTGAAAAATTAGTTCATGAATCTATTTTGAGAAATCTACATCTCAGGTACCATATGACGTACAGATGTTTATTATCACTCATAATAAAGTTAGTTTAAAGTGTCATAAAGTAGTTCATAACATTAATCTTCGTATAAGTCGCAATATTCTTGATATTTCACAAAACAAATTAACAAAACACAAAAAATAAAGCTGATTTAACGTACTACAAAGTAGTTTTTGACACTTATTTTTGTAGGGGTAGTAGTTTTTATGATATTCACATATGAATACAAATTTTACTTATAAAATTTTTGTCCGACCTACTATAAATCAATTTATTTCAGTAAATATCATAAAAATTCTACTCCTACGAATATAAGTGTAATAATTTTTTTTATAGCTCATTAAGCTAGGTTTATTTGTTATACATCTCTGTGTATTATGATTCGCGAGATATATTTAATCCAACATTTTATTCGAACAATTAAAACTTAACATTTTCTAAGTGTATTTTGTAAAATATCATGAAAACTTCTATCCCTACGAAGATAGAGTTAAACTCTACTTTGTAGTAAATTAAATTAGCTTTATTTTGAGTGCTGACAGGCATCTGTATGTCTAATACTTCCTGAGATATTATTTTTCAAAAATCCAAAATATTTGTCTAAGCAACTAGGAATCGACATTTTGTGAGTTTATTTTGTTGACTATCATGAAAATTACTATTCCTAAGATCAATATCATGAACTACTTTATGACACATTAAACTAGCTTTATTTTGAGTGTTATTAGTGATCTTTACGTCTAATGGTTCCTGAGATATAGATTTCTCAAAATAAATTCACTAACTACTGATTTTTCAGTGCTTCTTTTATGAAATGTTGCTTTTTAAAAAGTTTAAAAAGCTCGGAAACTATTGATCGTAAATAGCTCATTCAGGGCTCATATTTTAAAAAAATTATTCTACTGTAAAGAGATATGGAGCTCTGGACAAAAAATTTTTTTTTAACGTTTTAAAACAGGTGCCAATTTTTATTCCATCTAACTATATTTAGCAGACTCATAAATTTTGACTAGTAATTATACATAGTTTTCATTAAATTAATCAAATATTTGGGTTTAATAACTGATTTTTTTCTCCTCTAGGGCTCTTGTAGGCCTAATCTTTATATGTCACGTTCTACTTATGTCACAGATTTTTGTTGACCTGGACAAATAATATTAATTAATATTAAATAATATTAATATTAGGATATTGTGGGATTAGGGCTACATTGTACGAAATATAATGGTTAATAGACCATGTTTTCTGCTACTTTTTTGTTGATTTCAGAAAATTATCAAATCCCAGTATTACAATTTTTCTTCTGTTATGCCCACTATTCGACCCAAACATGCGGTCTATCATCAAGGCTAAGATCGGAACAAAGATTACACGACCTGGGTTATTAAAATTATTGAAAAAATGAGTAAAGCTTATTACAAAGAATATATTTGAAAATAAAAATATTATTGACAATAAAAATGATGATAATTTAACAGAATTACAATGAATGCTATAAGTGACAATAACATACTTAATAATACATGGCGGATGTAAGGAAATGTTAATATTTAATGCAACTAAAAGTCAGATAACATTAGCATTTAATAATTTTTATTTTATTTTATGGCTTGATGATAAACCCCTTGTTTGAAACGAAACGTTGACATTTCATATAGAGCTTATAACGATTGCTTCTTGATCATTTTCTCCAATACAACCCTTAGCCTTTCAGATCAATACTTTTAAACTATCATATATTTAATTATTTTGATATTTGTGTAAAATACCATTAAATACAATCTTCATTCTATATTACTGGAATAAATTCCTGAATGAGAGGTATTAATCTTGTGTGGCATAATTTTCTTGACACTAATTATGGATTTGTTTGTGTTTGGAGATTATTAGTTGACCGTATGCAATAAATGATGGAATATTGGAATCTGGGTGACGGTTAAAAAAGTTGTTCAAAATAGTTCAAAAACTGTAATACACTTATTTGTAGGGCTTAATCAGGGATAAGTTAAAGAAGGTAATAACATTGTCACGTATGGTAGGACTATAATAATATATACTGACATAAAAGCATTTCTAAATCTCATTAATAAAAAAGATATAAAAATGGTTAAATTAAATTAAACTGATGTAAATAAATAAAATAAATAATAGTATATAAATTATTGAATAATACCATTAAAAATCCCTTTAATATAACTGAATTGTTTTCATACCAATTTATCTTTTAGTCCTCCCGCATTTAACATGTTTGCATCTTTTTTTCTGATGCAATCCTATGGAGCAAAACGTTTATATAATAAATACTTTGTGTGACATTTTGAGCAGAGGAGCGAATTTTTCTTTCATTAGTTGCAAATTAAATTAATTTATTGTTAATTATTTTCATCATGTTAGTACGTTTTAAGACTTTCTTAGTAGCTTTTAGCTCAAGCTGAAGATTTCCTGCTTCTGCATTCTCATTCTCATTATATTCCAGTGGCGTAGGAATGAAAAGTATGCTTAATTAGTACAGAGGGCGCCGTTTCTTGCCTTCGTGGTGTATAATTTACTTTAAAAAGTTATAACAGTCGAAAAGTTTTAAACTTTTTGGAACTATCTTTTTTATTTTATGCCATCCTCTCTAATTAAATGGGAGGTAATGCCTCCATTCTCTCCGTAATCATAGTAGTTAATGTTCTTATAAATTTAATTCTTACTACTTAAGAGTAAGAAAATTGGTAAACAATTTTCGACAAATATTCACGTTAAATGTATATATTTTTAATTTTACAGTCCTCGTCTGACAGTTATGGATACCTTTTATGACAGGGATGAGTGATCTTAATGTGAATTACATTGTATTATAAATAAAAGAGTGGACAAAATTCCAGGACTAAGATTGGTGGCATTTATTGCAGACACGTCAAAGTTCTCCGGAGAAGTTGTTCAGGTCGAGTTGTAAGTTGGCTTTGGCAGTTCTGAAGCTCTATATGGCACATACAACTCGTTTTCAAACTTCGAAGTTCCTAACATCGGAAATTATCTGTAGTACACGCTGTATGTTACTGGTGGAAAAGTGTTTGAGCATATTGGTATATATTTTTTTCCAGTCTCTGGTACACTAAGTGTGAGGAATAATAAATATAATAATCTGAATATTTTACTTCAGATTTGTACGTATAATGTAAAGTTACAAATTTTGATCCTGACGAATATTCATATTCTCAAATTTTCATATCCTAATAATTTTACTTACGTTTACAGTAAATATATAATTAGAAGTAGTTTCGCTATCGTAAAAAAATTCGAAATCTAGGTTTGAAAAAAAAAAAAAAAAAAGTCTCGTATAATGATCTTTGTATGTATTTGTGAACAGCTTTGCTCAAAAACAAAAAGTCGTGCGAATCTGACATCACATATTTCCTGGGGCGTCGCAATAACTTTTACCGTACTTTACAGAACAAAAAAATTTTATTTTTAGCTTTACCTTTATCTCTTCAATTTTTTTTATAATTTCTCGGAAACAGCTCTTTATGTCAATGTGCAATCAATTGATCTTTCATATGTAAGCTTGGAGCTGTTCACATTTTAATAGTCTGATCAGGGCTTAAGTCCCAAATTTTCAAAAAGTATGTCTTCTAAAATACCTTCGACAAATTTTAAATAAATTTTTGTTGTCCCTCTCCCTAGAATTTCTGCCATAGTGCCAGGATCTTACGCACCCCACTGCTGCCAATTATCTTCACTTTTCTTATTTACAGATTTTATTGATTTACAATTATTTGGTAGGGGGTGTACCATTTAATTTTATTTGCACTGAGATTCAGCCCAGCAATTGGGTGAGCGCCTATTTGAAATCATCAATCATCTCTCATTGTTAGTAACAATAAAAAATGAATGATTTGGTAATTAACTAAAGGAGAAAACAGTTATCATAAAAACGGTTAAGACAGACGGGGAAATCGGAAATAGAATTTCAGGTAGAAATAAGGTTGATATCAATTTTCAAACCTCAAGAATTTTTGTACCATTATTTAGTATAAGGTTATATAGATATTTAAGTAAGGATTTCAGCTGCCGCTTGATTCAGCTATATTTTTTTTTTTAATTATGATTTTTAAGTTCCTTAATTTTTTTTTCATTTACCATCTTCATTGTTCATAGAAATGGATTAACATAAAGTATGAATGAATTTGATCATACTGTTTTCCATTGTTTTTACGACTAAACAGATTTTATTTTCATTTACTTATGTATAAAGTAAAGGAGAGTATTATCTTCCTGAATAGTAACGAAATTGCTGTTTTGAAATATTCAATAACAAGGTTGTACCAGTATCAAAACTAGGAGAGCAAGCCATAGTCTATTAGGTTGTGACATTTCAGCACGGAACAGGAAATTGAAAACAAAATTTTAAGAACATTATGTATAACTGTCGAAGTTTTTTATTAGTTATTACAATTCGTATGTGCCTGAAAAAATATTTTTTTTTTTATTAAATAAATAATTTTTTCACTCCTATGAGGGGAGGGCAGTTGCCCCCCCCCCTGGTTACTTCCATGGTACTAGGATTTCAAATTCTATCTCAAAGCTATGGGGAGGTTGAAAGTTCTGTTAGGCACTCACCAGACTTAGTTCTTGGAATGTAAATACAGTAATAATTAAATAAATAACCACAAGAAATTTGTTGTTATGGAAAACTAATCCTTTTGGAATCCATTATTTCATGATATCACCACGTTGAATTTTATACAATATCTCCTTATGTCATATTAGGACCAAGTATTACCAGCGCTCAGGAAGAATAGTCTTGCTATGTGTCGGTTTTAGAAGTCATCATCGACGTCTTCGAACGTTGGGCCTCTGCGGTCCGCGTGAAATCCCCGTCCCGGTGTTTTCCTCTTTCGGGTCACCGACATGGCCAGGGAAGTCAAGGATACTTCGTGAGCACGTCTTGGCGGTGGCGACCTCTGAAGGCTGTTGGCCCAACTTGTTTGCAACATTTTCGCAATATCTTGTTCAGAACTAGATCCATAGCCCATCGAATCTCATTCATGTTTTATTATTTAAATAAATGTTAATATTGCGGTAATTAAAAAAAAAAGAAGGAATTTATGATAGTCAAATTTAACATCACATTCAATAAAAGTATAGTTTATTGGTTAATTTTAGATAGACAATAAAAAAATACTTATATAACTAATAATAAAAACAACAAGGATATAGATTGACTTATTTTCAAGATTTGAATGTGAAAGTTAGTTATAATCTTGGTTGACGTATGGCCATAGTATAATTTAAGTTGGAAAAAAATAAGAATAATTAGTATTAAATGTGTTTTTCTTCTAATGTTAGAAACTTACAAAATTGATTGTTCATACAATAGCTAAATCAACTATTTAATAGTTAATTATATTCCAATAACTTGTGCTTATACTCCTCGTTATTATACTCGTTATATGTGCTAAGTTATAAACCACTATTTATAGTTTATTATTGTTTTGCTATTATTATTGTATATTATCTAAAAAAATTATTTTTAATATTTTGTGATGTAATATAAATCTTGATTACATAATTATTAAGTTAAGTGTGGTATTACTTATAAATATAATAATAAATAAATTTGTTGTGTTGTCCAACAACACAACAAATTTAATTGTAAAGTACATCCAATGTATTTTAGAGATCAGATTATACATCATACAATGCATATATAGTGATTATTTATTGTATATTACAAATATAGGTAAGTAAAAGTAAAAAGACCTAATTGGATAAGAATCATCACTAATGAAGTATAATGATGAATAGATTTTATGCTGCTATCTTATGGGTGTTTTTATTTTTATTATTATTATTCCCCCCTCCTCCCCATTTAGATATTTCTGAAGTACGGGTAGGGGGAGGAAGAGGTTATCAGTACTAGGAGGGGTATGTTTTGATACTTGAAATTGCCACGGATTAAAAATCAATCCCCCAGGCCGGATTCGAACTGGGTCCACTGTAATAACAAGATAGTTGAAGCCAACGCCTCGACTCTCTCAGTTTCAGACGGCTCTGCTACCTTATACTTACAACCATAATTCAAACAACAGTGTTATCAGAAATTTGAGATACACCGCCTTCGCACCAAAGATATACTTCTATTCTGGTTGATAGTGTTTTTTAATTTATTTATTGTTGTTTTATTTATCAATTATGTTATAATTAAGGCCAACCCCCTCTGTATATTTCTAGACTGAGGTAAATAAATAAAAATTAAAAATTCATTTTATTTAATAATAAGAACCACAATGTCCTACGATTTCTTCATTCCTATAATTGTCCTTAAATTTTGTGGAATAATAGTAAAATATTATTAATTTAAAATTAATAATTAATTAATAAAAATATTATTTATTTAAAAAAATAACAAAATTATTTGTAAAAAAGTTACATCTAGTTAACTTATTTCCCTAGTTTTTTTAGTTTACATACTCCCCCCCCCCCAAGCCGCAGCGTCATGGCCATAAGGGTTTTGGCCGCCCAATATAGTGTCGCAAACTTGGACCACTTAGTCTCATCGTCACTGAAGCCCTCCTTGTCATCGAGGTGAGGGGCAGTCCGTATATGGTTGGATTTTATATCTACTTCAAAGCAAAACGAGTACAAACTACTATTATCTCTCACTCCAATTCTGTGAAGATGTGCACCCATTTACTCACTAGTAGTCTGATTTTCCTTCCTTTTCTTCAGCAAGACTAAATATCCCTTACTTTTCCCCTACCGACAAATTTACCCAGAAACTTTGGTAATCCATTTTATATTACATGTATGCTATCTACGTGTGTATTAAATGCATATATTGATATTTTATTTAATAATTCTAATTAACTATTAATGACTGCTGACTACTTGTCTTTATAATATTATTATTATAATTCATTCACAAATAGCTACATTAAAATTTTATTATTTAGTGAGAAAACTCTCTTCCAGAAGTTCCGCAAAATAACTTAAGAATGGGTGATTCCACGTCAATTCAACCCAGTTTTGAACTTTACCATCTCAGATTTTCTTCAATTTTACTCGAGTTTTGTGCAGGTATCCTAGCCTTTTTTAGCTTTAACACTAACAATATAGGGGTTCCGTTATTAACCTACTGCTAACTAAATTGTTCCTCCATTTTACTTCTGGTAAACTATGGGTTCCGCAGCCAAATATATTTTGGGAACCACTGCTGTAAATTGCTAAGGTGACGCTCAACACATTTGCTTTCCAACTTATTGAGGTGTATCCTGTGATAAGATTAACTACTCGACTAGATTAAAGGAGAAAAGTTTCCTTCTTTATCTTCCAGAAACCCCCTCGATCTGGTAGAACTGCAAAGTAGGGGTCCACTGGCTAATGTTTTGGTGGAACACTGATCAATACAAATGCCGTGTTCAAGTCACGGTATAGTCGAGTTTGATTTGAATGGACTCCCCGGATTTGGTGGAACTTGAAGGCAACAGCTAAGTTGCACAAGTTGGCGGTCCCTGACCCTCTTCAACTGTAACTCGATTAAGGAGGAAGTGCCCTGGGTCCCAGGAAGTGCTCTGCACAGAGGTCTTGGCCAACTTGTTAATACTCTTCTTCCTATTGCCCAACTTTGTAAGTCTACTTCCGTCTCCGATCAGTTACAAATGCCTTAATTTAAAGTTTTAACATCTTATCTTATGACATTGTTTGCACCCTTTTTCGTCAATTGAAGTTTTGAATGAAGTTCCAGTTGGATTATTTATGTATTCCTAGCTAAGCAGAGAAAAAAAAAAAATCACCCGTTTTGATATAAGTAAATCAAAAATAGGTACAATTATATTTCATAACGATAATGCAAAGATTTTTAAAGTTAAAAATAACCTTTCGGTCTAGAAACAAATTTCACTATCTATATAGGTTGATATGAATTTTTTTTTTTTTTTTTTTTAACAATCCTTATTTTCATTTGTTGTTTGTGCCTAAGGGTTCAGAGTTCGTACTTTTTTTTTTCCTTTTAAGGAAAAACCCTCATTACTTTTTACTTTTATTTAATTATTGAACAACCTTTGGGACATATGTCCAATTTTATATTTCACATCTCCTCTTTGAGAGACTTATACAGGATATAATAATAATCCTGTATACAGGAATATACAGAAGAGGGATAATAGGTAGAAATCTACAAGTAGGAAAAATAAATTATAGCTTTTAAAAATTAAAATGTGTTCCTTAAAGGGAAGATATGGAAAATCGAATAATTTAAAATTAGACAAGATGATGAGTATCAAACGAAACGCTATTAAATAATTCAACAACCCTTGTTTTTATGTATACATATTTTTATGTTGGCTTATAGACCTTGGAGACCATTAATCCATTGACAGTGTTACCCGTGACGATCACGGACAGAACGTCAAGTACCATTCAGCTTATCTCGTGGCACGCACGGGCAAGGATGGGCGTTCAAACTGTTTAGTCTAAGATATCTAAGACTATGGCTAGATTCTTTCCTTCCTCTTGTTTTCTAAGATTATATTAACTGAAGAAGGAGACGTGGTTTAGTTTTGAATTCAGTATGCCGTAGAGTTAGAAAAAGATGAGACAACCCTTCGCAACCAGAGTTTAGTGCTTTTATCAGTTCTTGAAATAGTTTTTGTGAATTATATAAATTGTATTTTTGCTATCCTATAATGGATAGTAGTAATGGTTGTGACTCGTCAATCATGAATGCTAGTGATAGTGATAATCCAGTTTCACAATGACAGTTCAACTTCATCTGAGTATGCAATACAGAAAAACACAATTGACAATAATTTCGAATATAATTCTACAAGAATTGGCGGAAATAATATTCCACATCGCACCGACTGACAGAAAGATATTTTATTGATATTATTATTTTAATTATATTATTTCAAAATTTTTTGAGACAAGGTAATTATTTATTAAATAAATCAAAAATTAGTATCCAGTTCTGTCTCAACACTTTATTTTTCACTAGTCCAACGTTTCGGCCATTCTAGCCATCTTCAAGGACATCTTCAATGCAAACTCTTCCTCACATTAATTTAAAAATTCTTTTGCAGGCTATTCTGCCCAGGTCATTTTCTTTATTATAAGTTCAAAACCTATTTATTTAAAATTTAAAAACATTAACATTTAATTTTCCTCTATAAGATTATCAATAATTAAATACACCACCATACAACAAACCATTAAAAATGGTCCATTGATTGACAAACCATTGAAGATGGCTAGAATGGCCGAAACGTTGGACTAGTGAAAAATAAAGTGTTGAGACTGAATTGGATACTAATTTTTGATTTATTTAATAAATTATTATTATTATTAGACGTAGCCTCTTACACTAAGGGATGAACAGTACCAAGGTTTTCGAAAATAAAATATTACGCAAAATATTCGAACTGAAAAAGGATGAATTAACAGGAGAATTTAAAAGATTACACAACGCTGAATTAAGGGGCCTACACCCGGTAAATATAATTCAAGTTATAGCTATTCGGCGTACAAGATGGGTGTGTAAGGTTGTAGGGCTTAGTAACGAGCGGATCCCTAAAATATTAATTAACTCTGAACCGTCGGGTAAACGCCCGAGGGGTATACCGAAACGTAGACGGGAGGATTTCATTAAAACTGATTTAGTAGAATTGGGTTTGGAGGGGAATCACTGGAAGGATGTATGCAGAGAGCGTTTAGAAATATCGGCATCGAGCCTTCGGGTTCATTAGGCCTTCATTATTATTATTATTATTATTATTATTATTATTATTATTCCGCCAACTGCCAGATAGCAAAACCGTATAAACTTTGTGTAGCATGCTGTTTAAAACGAAAAAAAAAAGTGAGGAAGGAAAGGAGATACTACTTGCGTTATTGGCCTATGCATCCCGTGTTTTAAATTCTTATCATACACGGACTAATTACTAACGAAGTTCAAATAAAACACTTTTTATTACATGCCGAAGTATTTCCGAAAAAAAAAATAATTAGACATTTTTTCCACCACAATTGGTAATTTTACCTCACTGTGAAAGGGTTAAACACTTCCAAATCGCTTGTGGACGATGGGTGTCCACTTTACTACATTGTGTTCAGCCGCATCCTTCTTAATTCTATTTACCCATTTAAGTTTTGGCCTCCCTCTTAGTTAGGTTTCTATGACTGAGGAATTCATAGTTAAGAGTGTGCTTTCTGGTTGCCTCGTGTCCTATTTGCTTTCGTATCAGCCTAGGTCGATTGCTGCGTTCCTGATAATATTTCGTCATTCGCATCTTCTCCAAATCCTTAATGCCGAATCATACGAAGAATTAAATGTAGTTGGGATCGTCGTAAAACCCGTTCAGCAGCAACAACCTCTTCTGAGCATTATTTTCTAGGTATCGGTGTACCCAAAACCTTCTTATTATTCTACATCATTACTCAAGTCTTCCGAAGACATTTTCACGCTCGATACCATGAAGACACTGAACGAACTAGAGATTTTGATTGCCTCGTGTGTGGTCATCACTGACTGCTCCGTGTGCAGAGGGCCTTAGATAGAAGTTTCTTAAATGTCTTTTTCCTTTAATTTCATCTTCTATAGACGTTTCTCATATCCCTCCATTTACTTAGGCATGTGTAAACTAATTTTCCTTACTACGCCTGTATTTTAGAAATAACTTGTCCAATTTGTACCTTAGTTTTAAGAAATTTAAGGAACAGTGTATAAACAGCCAATTACTGATTTCATTGAATTATCTGTACCTATTCAAGTTAATGTTAGGTTTAATTTTATTAATTCTTTAAACTTAAATTGCCATTTGGCGTAAATCTCAATATGTTAGACTTTACTATCGCATTTAAGGAATTAAAATTTTTTTCTTTATGTACTAAATAGAAACTTAGTGAAATCTGTAATGCCGTCCTTTGTAAAATTAAATTGCCCTATCTGCTAAATTACATTTTTTTTTTTTGCAGTTTTTTTAAATATTTGAAATTGTGACTTCTATCTATTGTAGTGAGTTTAATTATAATTATAATCATAATTATTTTTTGAACGTAAGAAATTTAATCGAAAAAAAAAGTTCAGAGGTATAAAATAAAATATAAAACGTCACAACCAAAATGACTTTAATACAAATAAAGAGCAAAGGTTTTAAATCGTAATTTGCTGTAGCTTCCTTTACTTTATAATATTGTATAATGCAATATTATGGAATAACAATTAATAATAAGGAAAATAACTAAATATATCTGTTTTTCTGAATGATCATGGGAGCTGGCTGTATCCTTATCCTGTATTATTCAAAACAGGGATAGTATATTGTGGTATTTCGGGTTGGGCATGTTTCAACTGAAACTATTCACGAAATATTAAAAATGTTTGTTCATAATTATAAAGGCTTTATAATTTGATTGTATTTCTGATTGATATTGATTATGAACTGTATATTTTATTTATTTTTCATTGCATACGTAATTGACTTCTGTTCATGATTTCATATTATTTTTTGTTCAATTACTTATTCCTTTTAATTTGAATAAGTTTATATGCCTTACTTCTGTATTTTGTAAATTTTACTTACGTATTTTCATGCTTCTGATAGTCGTTTAGTTAAGCATTGTTCTTATTCTATGGATTCCTATTTTATTTCATTACTTGATGTTTAACTTTTCCTTTTGTATTTTTTTTTTTAATTTTTAGTGTTGGTAAAGTCCTTGTATAAATTCTTATTATTTCAATATAAAACGTTACCTTATCTTTTATTGCTTGTTATCTTCCTAATATTTCTTTGTTGTGTTAATTATTTTCATTTTATCATGTTTTACTTTTAGCTCTGATGAAACCTTGGCCTAAGGGCGAAACCTAAGCCCAAATAGAATAAAATAGTTCCCTCTCATTTATGTTTATTACTATTCCACTGACCGCACCCCCTTAACTTCGCATATTGAATTAATGGCCAATCATTAAACAACTGTTTAAATTCCGCAGATGCTTGAATTATACCATGCCGTAAAACCAGCTATCCCTACTTTAAATTATAATCAACAGACTACAGAAAATATGTTCGCAGTTTGCGAAATTTATAACAATTGTGTCCATTTTAAAATATTCTGCATAATATGTGGAATATAGATGATTAATTAATGATCATTTTTAGCATTGGGAAGGATAGCTAAAAATTTCAAAGTCGATAGATCAATGACCATTAAGAAAGAACTCTATTAACTCTTAGTACAATAAAATATTAATTTTATTAAAAATTAACGTTTTGTGTTAAAATTGAAAATTATTTAGACTATTGCTAAGTATTTTAGAGTGTGTTGTTTTCATGTTATTTAGGGCATTGCGGTTAAGTTCAAACAATAAATCTAGACATTGTTTTCCAGTAGTGGTGTTGTTTCAGCGGAAAAAAGGTTCGCCTACGAGCTACACTTTGTTTGTTTGTCTCGTCAGTCCTTTGTGGAAGTGGCTTTCTATGTCCTCACAAGTCGTCAATAACCCCCTTGCTTCTTTATGTGGGCTTTTGCACTTGATGTCTTGTATTTCTGAGGAGGAAAAAAATCCCATTTTGTGTATGATAATTAAGGTAAAAATATTGCCTTTCGTTATAATATCTAGTATTTGAAATATTTATAATGAATTTTTAATTAATCTTTGATAATAAAAAAATAAATGTGAGAAAAATAGTACAAAAAAAAAATTTAACTTAAAAATAATATCTTAGACATATCAGTTCATATTACAGGGTTTAAGTGTATAACGTACTTTTTTTTAACTATTAACAATTTTTTGGTCATAATTTTTTTACAACTCACTTTTAGTACACCCATGTTATCATGTGTAACACGTTATGAGTTCGAATTATTCAATAAAATTGTTGGGGTGTAAGAATAATTCAAATCACTTGATGAGAAGAATGTTGACGTGGATAATAAATTTGAGGAGAAGATTGGGGGGGGGGGAAGTACGGCGAGTGAAGAGTGAAAATAAGTAAAAACTCATTTATTAGTAATAATATTTTGGCCATAATTTCTAGCCAAGAACAAAAAACAACATAGCAAGCAATAAATGAAGGGATATATATACATATATAGAATGAGTAAGAAATAACTAAAATTATGTATACATAAATAGTGTTAACAGTCATCAATGGTTGTTATCTTCTTTTTTTGTTCTTAGCCCTGATGAAGCCCAGAAATTCTGGCCGAAACGTTAGTACGTCAGTTCTTCACTGACAGCACTCCCTACGAAACTAATAAATAAATTAAATTTCCTTTCCGGCGACATGAAATGTATAATGTCAATCAAAATCCTTCTAATGCTGAGTTGTTCATTTTATGCTGATTTGAACAATTTGGGGACAAATATATTGTTATTTTAGCCATGAGTCAATCCTTTGGGTTCATGAACCCTCCTGGGGTGATTTTACTTCCTTTATTTTATCTATCTTCATAAATGTATAGCAGTTAATTTTTACATGTGGTTTGTATTTTTTGTATGATGATTGTACATCTTTTTCAATTTTTTTCCGCGCTCTAAAACCACACACAATGACAATAAGCTGGGATGGAATAAACCCCGATACGCAAAAAAAAAAAAAAAATTTAAGAATATACATAGTGGAAGAAAAATACTCAATTAATCTTAAAGAACAAAAGAACATTTTCCCGAAAGAGAAGTCTAAAAAAGTTTCTATAAACATCTTATTGTTTATTTCTATGCTACTTTATTTTCAAATTAAATATTTGAACAAAAGTTAGAAAAAGGAGATACCATTTCAACATTCAGGTTTGACTTCTCAATCTAGCAGAAATACCTTTTGTGAAATAAAACCCTACCTTTGGTGTAGGCCTTCCAAAGGACCCCTTCACAGGACAAAGGAGACGATGAAGAAAAAGATCCTAAATTAAAATCCTAGTGATTAAACTCCAAAAATTGCTCAAAAGCCTGAACTTTTTTCCTATTACTTTTATTGTTCATTTTAAGGACACCCTTTCGGTTTTTATAATATCAATAACTTTATTGTAATAAGAGCTTTGTTAATTTAAGATCGAAACTAATAAAAAGTGTTATATATGAGGCGTATGCCAGGGGTGACGCTAGCGAATACTACTTTCTCAAAATATTACCAAGAAATGTAAAAAAATAAAAATAAAATATATACAATACATTGCACTATTTTTTGCATAGATATTCAATCGCTCTAAAGATAATTTCTGTAAATTTCTTGTAGCCGACAAGGGTGCCACAAATTTTTTCTGCTAGCAATGGTATTTTTTAAAGTTCAAGAAGGCCAACAAATTTTGAAACCGCTGTTCTAGATTGTATCCAACAGTGCAGCTGAGAACAACCTATATGATTAAAACATTTTTAAATATTTCGTATTAAAGTGTTATCAATGGATAGTTTTTCTACAAGCCTGTATTATATTATTGTGGTATTGCATCAAATTTATTGGATGTATTTTTATGTAAATTCAGTCGTAAATATCATTAAATAAATTTAAAAAAATAAAAATCGTAAACAGAGAATATTGACATAAAGAATGCTTGGCCATGCATTGACTAAATGTCTCTTTGTGCAGTTGATACCTGTCAATTCTGGAATGAGTTTGTTCTGTAACTTAATATTTTTTTCAGTTGTGTTCGTCATAGAGGAGTGAAAATTTCAAATGGAGCTTAAAATTGATGTCAAGAGTCCGAAGTGGAGGGATTCCACAATAGAAGGATCCATGGCATTAAATTTGTACCTTATTGGACGTGACCGAATAATATTGTACAAGTTTTATTTTATTAAAAAATAATAATAAAAAAGAAATATTACAATATGCATCTATGTGTATTTAGAAAAGGTAGTGGTTCGAATGTTTTTCAAAAAAAAAATTTTGAAATACTGGATTTTTTTTATTATTTAAGAACGCACTTCCTGGTAATTTCTGAAATACGGAGGGTACCAAGAGGTGTGGGATAAAGTTTATCATTTCGTGGGACTGCCGCAAAACGAAAAAAGTCCATATCAGGTCCATTACCATAACACTTTTTAGGTTGCTAAGACCTGAGACTACGGACGGCTTCTGAAATACTAGATCAACTGCTATTTTTTTTTTTTAATTTCCCTCTCGTTATGGAGGAAAAAAATTGAATTCAGACTATTGAACTTTTACCCCTATTTTTAAAATTATTATATAATATAATATGCAGGTTTAATTTTTTATTATACTTTGAAAGCTCTATACCACTGAACATTCTTAATGAACACTTGAATGATTGTTAATTGACCATATAGATCCTTATGGGACCAATATCTAGTTATGAGACGCGAAAAAGTTTTTGTATTACAGTCTTATGAAAACCTGTTAGTATAGTGTATAGACACCAGATATATTACCTATTTTTATTATATATTATTACTATATATTTTTATTATATATTGTTATTTATTGCTATAAGCTAAATATATAACAAACAATTAATTCAATCATTAATCCAATATGTGAATAAAAATAATAATGTGGTTTAATTTTAACTAAATAATTTATATCAAACTTTCAATTTTGTTCAATTAAACTATCTCATCTACATCTCAAAATCTAGCAATTGCTAAGCATTGCCTGATCTGCTAGTGTATATGTTAAGGCCAGTTAAATGTAAGAATTATTTTTTTTCTTTTTTGTTCAACGACTTCTGTTAAATATGTTAATTTTTTGCAAAGGCTCATTGCCGAACTGATCTGTGCTAGAATGGACCACCTGAGAGCTTTCTCTTTTATGCAACAGCGGGGTCGATGACACTCACCCCATTAACCTCTCATTATCTCTCTCTCCATACACAATAAATTGATGGCTCTCTTCTAGTCTATAGGCTTCGATCGGGGCATCCGAAATATTAGCTTCAACATAGTGCAAAAGGGGAAGGTCTCCTGTAAATACAATTAATCTTATTTATATAAGAGTCCTTGAACGTTTCTTGAGCAGCTTTGTTTTGTAAACCGCCACGAACTATTTGTTTTACATACTGAGCAAAAAAGTAATTTTCGATGGAGGATATGAAGAGATGCGGATCAAAATGCGTGTTAGAAGATGGTCTAGATTAATGTCGAGATAATCAATTCAAAAATATTTTCGACTATTTATTAATTGCTAACGCTTCGACACACAACACCGGTCTTTATCAGGGTTAAAATAAAAAATATATAATTTAAGATTATAATAAAAATTACATTACATTTAGCCTTGCTGTCCAAGTACATTGGGTTGCTACAATACAGAGCATAGCAGACCGGACATATGTACAATACATACATTTACATTATATAATAAACATTTTTTTTCTATTTTTTCTTTTACAATCAATACTCGTCTACACACTAAATATAAATATTTTAATTTTTCTATTTAACAATTTCATTCCATTTCTCAATGTTATTTTAGTTAGTTGACATTATTCTCCTCATTACACTCTCCGCTACCCACGTTCGACCCGTTAAACAAATTAAACGAATTTGTCATTAGATAGCAATGTAAAGACAAACCAAAGACATTATGGTCACAGCAGTAGATCAGTTTACTTAAAAAAACAAATAAATAAATTTAAAAAAAACTAATATATATATTTAAAAAAAAAACAAGAAGTTAGTTAAAAGAAATACTTAGATGCCTAAATAAGGTAAAAGAAATAATTTAATTAATAAATAAGTTAATGGAGTAAATGAGTTAAAACATAAATTGACAGGTCCAAAAACACAATTAATAATGTCAGAACTAATCCCTTTGCAGGTGATGATGTATGACTTCCCCAGGGAGTCTAAAATAATATTTTCCGTCAAGATCGCTGTATCCTCATGCTAACACCTAAGCCTTTTAAGAAGCTCCTTGTTTTATTTGGTATTGTGCCACGATATCCAAACCAGAGTTCTCTCACGGTGAAATCTCTCCGAAGGTCTTTTTCTTTAAGGAAAGGGACGCATTTTTCTTATATTTCCTTCTTTTCCCTTTCCACTCCACCCACCTGATTAAGGTTATTATTCTCAAATCTCACCCTCGGAACCTAGACCAGAGCCGTGCCTCCGGTTTTAAAGCCTCAATATCAGCGGCAAAAACTACAAAACAGATTTATAATCAGTTTTATAGATTGATATATACAAAGTCATCCATATAAACAAACTATCATAACAAATAAATCAAAAATAGTTAATGAGTAGGAATTATCTCAAACTATCTACGAATTCCCATACTAGCTCTACACTCTATTGAGATCATTTATCTGGCACCGTAGGAAAACCAGTGTCGAGCCCTCACTTCTTGTTCAGGTTTGCTTAAAAAGAGAGTAGAGTAAACCTACCTTCCCATTCTTCTTGCATCCCAATTTTCTTTAAATAGTTACCATATTATCTGTAACAATAAGCTTGCCTCAATGGAAATATAATTACACAAATGCTATATGTGAAACGACTGATAGTTATGAAGATTTTCCAGCTCAAGTTGGCTGACAGGAGCCGAACAAGAGAACGCCTACAAGATGAAATAAACAAACCAACCTTTGTTTTTAGAGTCAGCAACCGTTCCGTTTCCATTTTCTAAAACAACCATAGAATTCAAATTAGACCCATTTATAAATTCAAACGCCATGCAAATGCGTTTCAATGTTCAGCTTTGTTAGTCTTAAACATAGAAGTTGTTAAGAGTTTCCAACCAACGAAAGCTCTCAGATGTGTACCTCTACCAAGAAAGTATTTTCTAATCGATATGAGATAATAATTTTGTGAAACATTAATTTATTTGTACTTACTGACCAAGCCGTCACTTTCACCTCATTATCTTTCCTACAGCCAGTTTTTTTTTTTTTTTTTTGCAAATTTATATTTTTAAAAATATTTATGACGAGAATGTATTCAGACATAATATTGTAATGTAAATGATAAGTTCAAGTGCTAATTTAAGTATTATGAATATGTTATTATCGCTCTAACATTATTTTAATTGTTTGGTTTTTCATACTGGATATTTATGAAGTATTGTTTATAGGTATTTATTTTCAACATATAAGGTTATTGGCAACAATGGCAACATTGGCAGTAAACAAGCACCTACCTCACCCCGAACCGGTATATTACTTATCAATATAAAGCCCAGGAAAATAACAATATTCGCTAATGGTCAGTCTAAAGTATTATGAATGTAAGGTTCTGTGCGTCAATTTCCTCCTTAAAACATTAGATTGCTCTATTGGAACTAAACGTTTTGTGTTGCTGAGTTTGGCACACCAGTATTCGTTAAAAGCCGAAAGCGTTGGAAAGTTAAGAGAGGTTAAACAAAGTTCAGTTAAAAATTATTGTACTTTAGCGCACTTGCTCAGCCTCCACTGGCTCACTACCAGTGATGCGGCCAGAGGGATGCGCTGGGATCTTTTGAGCTCTGCTCTACCCCTCACACATGGAGGATAGAGTGGGCTCAGGGATCCTTAGGTCGATTGTGTAAATATTGTATATAAGTGTGTAAATGTGACTAGAGATTATATTTTTTTTTTCATGCACATAGTTTGATTATTTTCTTTTTGTTTATCCTTCTGTTTGTATATATTTTAAGAGAGTTTTTTTTTATTCATTTATTTATTTTATTTAAGTATGAATGTGATCATCACTATTACCTATTGCCCACAACTGTGTGGCAGATTGTAATATCAAAAAAACAAAATTCTTCTTGAACTACAAATATAAGTGTAATCATAAATTTGTTCAAATTATGTCTGTAATAAAGAAGCATATCATCTATTATTAGCTATCTTTTCCTTAGTCGAAATTTCCGAAAATGTGATATAAATTCGCAATAGGAATTTGAGAAGATGAGTTACTATAGTACTTCATATTGTAATACACAATTACATGGAAAAATTTAATTAAGAAATCAAGTAGGAACGTTTTAGCCGTTGAATTTTCATTTTCCAAAAAAAAAACCTTACTTTCGAGAATTGGATATATTTGTATTTGATAGAAAACTCCTCTATAATCAATCCGATCTAGTACGAGCATTCAGTATAGTGAAATTCCCTGTGAAGAGGACTGAGGGAAATCTTATTTTGTAACCTCAAAACACTATCTCAAAAGAAGGGTACATCAACACAAATATAGTTGTACCTCTATAATAAACTACCCAACAAACCTGATCAAACTGCTCTAACTACATATTTTAGACAAACAGAGAACAAATTAAAATTTCATAGACCAAAAATCATACATCGGGAAAAAAAATTTTAAGAGAAATTTAAAAGAAATGATTAGTTTAGAAAAATAAAAGTATCGGGCTACCAACAAAAAATCAGGTTTACAAAATTTAAATTAATGTTACCCTAACCTGATAAATACCTAAGACAAATTAAAAACGTTAAATATAAACAGACGAAATAGAAATAACAGACGGACTACCTACTAGATAGAACGGTCGCGTGTTGGAAAAATTCAAGCAAACCTACCTCTATTTAAAAAACCCATTTGGTTCTGGTATAAACCTGGAGTTAGTTGGATAACTATGTAGAACACACTGTAATAAGTAATGTTTTTTATTAAGAAATGTTTTAATTGTAATAGTTATTAATCTTAAATTATATAATGTACATGCAGTTTTATAGTAATTAGTTGAAGAAAGTATTTGTTCTAAAAAGTTTATTTTCTTCCATTGTAGGGCATGACTATGCAAACAATATAGTTGTTATTATTGACTGATCCTCAAGACCCTCAAATATATATACCTCATTTGTATATATTATAGTCCTAATTCATATTGAACAAACGTTTTAGTTTTGGTATATTTTTATACCTTTGTTTCATGAGAAAGTTTATATTATATTTTTAAAAAGAAATATCAGTCTTCTTCATAAGTATTTTTGTTTTCATTTTTTCTCTATGGCACGCAAATCTTCAAAAACTGTAAGAAAAAATGTTAACGATTTTTGCTAATTTACGTCTTCGGAACGCGTCGGATTAAAAACGTTTTTGATATAAATTCGTTTTAAAATTTAATTTACTTTCAAAATCTATATGAGGATTGTCCTATTCCATTGCTGAGTTGCTCTGTTGAAGTACAGGAAAAGGTTATAAAATTATCAATACCCTCGAAAAGATATCAATTGTTCTGTCCTACCGAAAATAAAATCGAAATATTAAAAATTACAGCTTCTGAAAATTAGTTCTATATTTTTTTATCTTTTCAAAATTTAGTACTACACATTTATGAATTTATGAGATGGGGTAATTAAAGGATAATATAGGGCCACTTACTGACTGCGAACGAGCTCAAAGCTGGGGCGGAGATGAAGATAGCAAAACTGCTCACTCTGCAGATGAGGTGTCAGTCTTATCTACTTCTGCTCTCTACAGGTATGTCGTCATTAATGTCTACGTATTAACCTTCTAAGAAAATTCCATATACACATTCATATTCGGTTTTAATGCCTACGTTATTATTTATATTTCCTTATACGTGCCATCTCATAACAAGGTAATTGTTTCTGCTTCCTTTACATTTTTGTCTATTATCACAAAGATCAAGTCCGCAATTGTTGACGATTAGAGATAGAATTTATTATTTAACTGTTTAAGGATAGTTGCCTATAAATAACGAGTAAATTGATATTTTTTAGTAATACTGATTTCAATATTGAATTATAAAAAAAACAAAAATTTTAAAATATATATGTTGTCGATGTGATTAAAAATCATGGAGTTAAAATTTCAATCTATTAAAAAAAGTATATACTAATCTGACATAATGACGGTAAACAGGTAACCAACCTATTCTAATCAGTGTGAGATAGTCGAGTTTTTATTACATGTGAACTCCACGAAATAAAAGTTAACCTGCCCAAGCCGGAATTAAATCGGTGTTGTTGCTTTTATAAAGGGCTTTTAAGAAGACGTCTAAATTCCCTCAGCAATGACGGCGACTATTTGGTACTAGTTGTAATCAAACGAGCTATATACAGTGCCAATGTACATTAGGACCTGCTGGATATTATGTGGCGCCCTAACACTTATGGTCAGCAACAAGCAGTCACCAATTTTGGACATGTTTTTTTACTAATAAAAGTTCCTGTTCTATGTTTGTTTTGCACGAAGTTGAATTTGCATAGAAAGAATACTTCGAGATAGATTGAGCAGTTTATCACTATATTGATAGGAACTGATGTACTTAAATATATAAAAATGAATAGTACTGTCAACTATGTGTGCCTTCATAATAACTAACTACCACATTCTGACGCTGAGGTCTTGAAAGTAAGATACTCGTTCCTTACAACCTTGTAACACTAAGCTTATGTATAATAGATAAATTTGTATGGTTTCTGTTGTTTTTTTTTCCGCTGTGGTGACATCATTCATTCACAAGGCCACTGCCATCCTGTCTCATTGTTTCATGTACTTAAATAAATAAAAATGAATAGTACTATCATCATTGTGCGCACTCAAGACAGTTAACTACCACATGCTGACGTCATGAAAGTAAGACAACAAGTCGCTTACAACCTCATACTCTAAGATTATATATATCATCCATATATCATATCATAGGATATTATGTACAAGAAATGTGCTCAAAGAGAAAGTGATTTTGAAGCGCCTTCGAATAGGTCATATGCGCCTGACACACGATTACCTTATGGCCCGCGATTCTTCACCTGTATGCCAGACTTGTGGAACGCGACTTACTGTAAAACACATCTTAACTGAATGTCAAGCATACGACTCCATGAATGTATGAATTACCAGCAGATCTCCGTTCAATTTTGCAGGATAACAAATGAGACTGTAAAAAAACTTTTAGAATTTCTGAATCGCTCCAAACTTTACTATAAAATTTAATAAACTTTTACCGCAAGTTCCCATTATTCAATAGTTATACGTTTCAATACGGAAATTGATGTAATAAGGACTAATAAAATTTTCGGATATTAAGGTAATAAATCTAATAAGCAAATTCAGTTATAAAAAAAAGGTAGTAATGGCACCAAAGAAGGTTGATGCCTTTAAATCGTAATAAAAAAAAAATATTAATTTTGTCATTCATACACAAGTTGACCTTATAGCGAGGTTAAGTCTACACCCATCCTGTCTCATTGTTATGATAGTAATACTGCGGCATATCTGACACGAATTAATAGGAAGCAGTTTAAGCCGTGATCTGCTGCGCGAGATTGTAAGGGGCTGGATAGGTGACCAGCAGAGCGAGGCCTTGGTTGCGGTTACTGCGTCACACCTAAATGTATTGTGATAGGACCGCTCTGGAATCTTCTCATTCTTTTTCAAAACTCTAATTTATTTATAATGTAATTATATTATAGATATAGTATGTAGAAGTGGCCCACATATTAACATGGAATTTAGCTTCTACCTCTTTGCAACATAAGGTGTGGGACCGTGGTTTATATTTATTCTATTATCTTTTTTCATACTTTTTCGATTTAGATAGTTTTAGTTTTTTATTATAGGGTATTTCATTATCTTTAAAATGAGCAGTTATAATCTTATTATTGAATTGGTATAGCTTATACAGATTATTCGAAAAACATATAATTTTTATTGTTTTTGTCATTATATTTATTCTATTATCTTTTTTCATACTCTTCCGATTTGGTGGTTTTAGTTTTTTATTATAGGATATTTCATTATCTTTCAAATGAGCCGTTATAATCTTACTATTGGATTGGTATAGCTTATTCAGATTATTCGAAAAACATATAATTTTTATTGTTTTTTTATTATTATATTTTTAAGTTTATATACACAGAAGCCTCAGCAAAAAAAAAAAAAAACCTCTTTAAACAGATTAGTCTTTTAAAATTTCAAATAAAATATGTTGTACTCCCTTAGTATTTCAATCTTTAATGCATACAATCTGTAATTGTTAAAATATTTTTGGAAAATTCAAAGTTTAGTTAAATTGCTGCTTATAAGTCAAAGCTTCATTAACAATACTTGTTAATAATATGATTAAGATTCATAATTAGTCTTTAGTTCTGAATGAATTATTAAGTAACTAATTTGTAAATTGTTCCATACCTCGTAATTTGAATAATAAAATTAACCGAATTTCACTATAAAAAAAAACCCTTTTATTTATTTAAAATATTCAGGGACGTAAATTAATTCATAAAGACACTAAATGTGATTTATAAATACGTTTTCTCTTTTTAATAGGATTTAATAAAACTAAATAATTAATAAAATAAATTATTCTTGAAAACTCTCTCCTTCAGATTTAGTTTAACGAATCCTTCATCAGATCTTCTGTTCAAACTAAGGTTATTTAATATTATGGTTCTTGAGGTCGAAATGATGACCTGTTTTTATTTATAATTTTGTTTAATATTTTTTAATTATCCATTTAGTACTCTCAACAATGAAAACTGGTTATCTATTTCAAATAAACAAAATTAAAGGTTAATGATTTATTATGATGATTGTTTGAAAGTGATTTATTTTAATATTAACATTTGGATCAAAATTGTGTGTGTTAATAATAAAATTAAAGGTATTTTAGAAGAACATTTTTTGAAAAATTGGTCATTTAAGCCATGTCACACGATTCCAATGTGGATAAGATTCAACTGAAATTAATGACCCTTTAATTCTACATTGACGTAGCAAGTTTTATCAAAATCGTTAGAGCCTTTTTCTAGAAAATTTTATTTCATCGAAAAAGTTGCTGTCATATCCCAGCCATTTACCAGTCTTAAAAGATTTAATTTCAGTTCCGTAAAACTTTTCTGTTTGGTTTAGGGTCTTTACGCATGCACGCACGCACACACACAGATATACAACGTATTTCTGTCGATAACTCGAATTTTTTTACGATCGATATATACTACACTAAATAACTGAAAGTAATTCATAACTCGTAGCTTATTTTCAAGATCTCCCTAGAGATAATCGTATTTAATAATTTATTAATACAATGCACAATCAAAAATGTGTGAGCATATTTATTTTATGTAATTGAATATGAACATATATATATGTGTGTGTGTGTGTATGTGTGTAGTTATATGTGAGAAATGAAGTTGTTTTCTATAACTCGTTTTTTTTTTCTTTTAACAGGATGTGAGCAATTTATTGTCATCTTGGAATTGCGTGCAGCGGCGTGCATTAGTGAAG
Organism: Halyomorpha halys; assembly: GCF_000696795.3. Taxonomy (NCBI): domain Eukaryota; kingdom Metazoa; phylum Arthropoda; class Insecta; order Hemiptera; family Pentatomidae; genus Halyomorpha; species Halyomorpha halys. The sequence continues at coordinate 629,743 of NW_027108484.1, forward strand.
ATTTCCATATAATTGATGCACGGCTCACTCAATTGCTTGTACGACTCAATTGCATTTCCAGATTGCTCGTTCATATTGTTTGCACTGGTTTTTTTCTTTTAATTTTAACTACAGAAATATTTAATTAAGGTTATCTTAAGCAACCACAGGAACTTAAACAATAAAAAAATAAAAGTTCTAAGAAATTCTGTAAGGTGCATATGTGATCCTTACTCAAAACGGACCTCGAACCTTATTATAGCATGCCTACAACTTTTGCTGACTTTAGTTTGAATTGAGTGATTAAGGCAGTTAAGCCCAATCCAAACATAAAAACCTAAGAAAAGAGGTCGAGACTGTTTATATTTTTCTTTCAAATCTTCAAAACTAAATTTAGGTTAAGAACGCAGTCTCCTATGGATTTATTTTTTAAATAATAATGATGATAATAATAATACTTCAATAAAATTATAATTTTGCATAATTAGGGATGGTAATCCTTACTACCCAACTACTATATATTTATTTTTTTTTTGGGGGGGGAGGAGTGGTATCTTGAGGATCAGTGAGTAATACAACTTTATTTAAGCTTAATGAGGTTTAATTATTGACTGATCCTCTAGTCCCACAATAATATATACGAACAACAGTCAAGAATAAAGTTATCAAAGATATACATTGCAGGCTAATTGCCTTTGTCTCATATAACTTTATCTAAAAACATTTTTTTTAGATTTAAAACTTTTTTAACAGATTCGTTATCTTGGATTACACCTTGACAAACGACTAACCTAGAATCCTTACCCAAGACTAAAAAGAAAGGAAACTGCACACAGATTCCGACTATTACAGCACTTACTAGACAAACGGTCTAAACTTCCAACTCATTTCAAAAGACTGATCTATATGACAATAATAAGGCCCATCTGTACTTATGGAGTTTAGATTTGAGGCTTCACTAAACCTTCGAATTCCTCTCGTATCCAATCCTTACAATCCAAAATCCTTCGTAAAATCCTCAATGCTCCTTACTTTGCTACTAATAAAACCATCCATAAAGACCTAAATGTTTCTTATGTAACCGATTTAACCCGAACCCGATATTATTCCTTCCAGTATAAACTCCCTAACCACCCAAACCCACAGTTTCTATCTTAACTTCCTCTTCCATTCCTGGCAATCCTCCGAGGCGCCTGAAAAGAAGATGGCCTCGTGACCTTATATGAGTTCTACTACTGGGTAGTTTATCTACATGATGTATCATATCATTATCATTATGTCATTATGATCAAATTTGCTTGTTGTATTTTTTATACAGTTGTAAATATCAATAAATAAATTTTTAAAAAAGTGTTTTAAATTGTGTCTTATGTATTTATTAGATTAGAGTGACATGAATTTAAATTTTGTACATTCGATTTTTAATTGATAGCACGATTCTTATATTTTTCTATAGTTAATTATTTCTTTTAAATTTCGCATTGTGTACGATTTCAGGTGCATCAAGTTTGAATTTATGTCCTGTTTGTCAAAAATGTGTAGTGAGAGAAGTTTGGTCAGGTTTTTATAGAGGTAAAACTATATCTGTGTTAATTTACCCTTCTTTTAAAATACTGTTTTGAGGTTACAAAATAAGATTTCCCACAGTTCTCTTAACAGGAAATTTCGTACATTATTTTGAAAGTATGGGTTTTTGGCAATTGAAAATTCTACAGCTAAATTTTTTTTACTTCATTTATGAATTAAATTTTTTCACGGTAACTATGTCTTACAAATCGAAATTTTCAATAAAAATTAAAGTTATAGGAGATTATTCGATATTATTTTTTTAATAATAGATTCCTAAAAGTGAATTTATTAAAGTTAGATCCAAAAATTCCTCAATGATCATTACTTTTTTTTTATTGAAAAATTGACTTACATTACTTTCCGCAACTTAAATATTGGAAAAATAAAATAATCAAAAATTCTCTTTTGGTATTCATGAATTACAACATTGATGATTTAATTGATATATAAAATTAATAATTACCCACTCTGGGCAATTAGGAGCTGAATTACATTTTCCAGAATTAGATGATCATGCATGAGTCCCTTCCTAAAGCAATTAGCGATAATTGAACTTAAAACATATCAATATTGACGTTTCTAATTAGTATGTACCCCTTGTAATCATTGAAATGTAATCATGTGATACCTACCTGATGTAAATGTCCTTTCTAATTACGGTGTTGTAGCCTTAAAAACAATTATTACAATGAATACTTGGAAATATTTTGTGATTGATCTAAATAATGTCTTTTTGTTATTGATGGCTTGTACCATAGATTTCATTTCCAAAGGACAAATAAAGGATGTCCTTTTTTGGTAGGGATCTTAGTGGGCCAGGTCTGGCCAGGCAGGATGGCCTTTTTTTATGATATTCTCTTGTGAGATTGTGACATGTTTTTAATATTAATAAGTGTTACTATGATACACCTATCAATTAAGATAGTAATTTAAACTATCATGATTCATAATATTTTATTTATTTCTGTTGGCAGCCTAAAGATTCCAGAGAATAAATTCTTTATAATTAAAAAAATAAAATCTTCCTAAAGCTCTCTAACCCCTACTATATGGTCCTGGAGATCAATGTACTTCCACGATTTTCTTTTTTTATTAATAACTAATTTATTTTATTCACTGTGCGATTCGACATAATTTTATATAGATTTATTATATTAAAATGTATATAAGATCGTCTTCATAGATATGTATATCAGATATTGGGTGTTAAATAATCAATAGCTCTAATAATTTAAGGCAAAATTTGTTGTTAAAGTGTGGCCCAAAAACGCACTGTTATCCTGTACCGCTTCAGACTCGGCAGTGGGCGTAGATCCTCGTTTCAATTAGCTAATTATGTTCTACACATGTAAAATAAATTACAGGGGTCCCAAAGGGGAAGCGCTGGCCGACCTAATCAGCCGAAGGGGTTGTATTTTATCCCTAACAGAATTGTACAATTGTCCAGAGCGAAAATTGAAACCAAATGAAAAAGAATGGAAAAATTCTGCAATCAAAATTTATATAATTAATGATTACTCAGAAGTTTATAAATTAAATTACAGTAAGTGACGTCAACAAGAACATACAACATTTCATAAATATAACATAGTTTATATAATAGTTTTTTACTCGTTTATGTAATTTTCATTTATATGGTTTATCAGTAGCTATAGTCTATTCTTGTATTTAATACAATACTATTTTAAATATTATTAATACAATATTATTTATAGCTCTGATGAAGACCTGAAAATCAGGACGAAACGTCGGCATAAATAAATATTTTACAGGGGTAGCAAGGCTGAGAGTGCCCCAATAGAATGTAAATCTAATAAATATATTGCAAATGTGTTTTATTTTACTGTTCCTTAAATTATTTTTCTTTACCACGTTCATAAATTATTTTATTTTATTTTTATTATGTGATCAGTTTTATTTTATTATATTTTTGTTATAAATTCCTATTTTTATTTATACAAATCAAGGTAGTATTATCTTTTATTTGTATTTTTCTTTATTATTATTTTTAATTTTAATATATTTTTTCTTTTAGTTGTTTTGTTTTTTTCTCTTCTATTTTTGTATATATTGTATGAAACCGTTTTGAACTTTAACTTGTGGGTGATTGTATTAATTCTCTAATAAAAACAAATTTTTTGTTTAAATTGTAGTGTTATTTTTTTTTAAATTTAAAAATTACAAAATCGGATATTTTCTTTTATTAATTCAAACTCTATCAATTATCTGAATTTTATTTCTATTAAACCAATCACTTGTTCTTGTTCAATATATATATATTTAAATGTGTTCGCTTTGACATTTTTTATTATTATTTATTTCTTGCTACTGCCTGATGGAGTGAAGGTCACATTCCAAAAAACGAGTTAGTGTTAAAATGGTTTTCTTTGTTTGTTTTTGTAAATAATTAATTGAGATAAAGTAAGTTTTAAATACTTTTTTGTCATTTTAAATAGTTTCAATTTGTTTGCTAGAATATTTAATAAAAACTTTGATGATTGATCATTTGATGAATTGTTTGTATAAAAATATTGCAGGAAGTACAAAAATAAATTAGTGTTCAAAAATTTAAAAAAATTGTGAATGTTAATTTTTAGTACATCGCAAACAAGACTTGGATTGCATCTCTCTGCCATAATGCACATCAAAGACTTCCTTGTTTTATTTTATAGGCCGTATATACAAACAATAATAAAATGTTTGGTATAAAGATTGGGATAAAAACCAAAAAAAAAAAAAGTTAAATTTAACAACCTTTATTCAAATTAATAAGAATTTAAAAAGTCTGTTAGGTATCTGGTTCATTTATCTTCTTACTTTCTGTTCCGAATATTATTTTTCCATGAAATGGTCTTTTTTTCCTATGTTTCTTCTGCGAACGACTGTTTTTATGCATACATCTAAATGTTAACAATGCTACATTTAGATGTATGCAGAAAATTACTTTTTCGTTTGGCCATTTCATATTTTACATACGGAACTGGTTTTTAATATGTCATGAATTGAATTGAATATTTATCGTTTTTTATTTATATCTTTCCATTAATAACTAGAAATAATTACTAATTATTTGGGAAAAAATTTATTTTCATTTATTTCTGTTTCTAATTTAACTGATCATTGATTGTTTCATCTTTATATCAGATAAAAAAATATAAACCTTAAAATTACAATATACAAAACTATATTTGTTTTTGTAATTACTACAATATTTTTAACAACTCGTTTCTGTAGTATGTAAACTAATTTAATCATG
>NW_027108484.1:634596-658842 GCF_000696795.3 Halyomorpha halys
TTTATTTTTTTATATAATTTTGTAAATATTAAACATTTTTGAGAAAAGATCTAAAAAAATTCTTGGTTATTCCTCTAAATTTTTCATGGAATGTGGTCAGGTCTGGTTTTCATCGGTTTCACAAGCGATTAAAATCGCTTTCGCTTTTTCCATTGTAAACGCTTTCATTTTTGGAAAGGTCCACTTTAGGTAGTGTTCATTATAAGGTAGGATTCGAAAGTTTTTTCTCATTAATTTTATTCTTATAAATATATTTTTAATTTTTCTTATATTACTTTTTTAAACTAAAATATTTAAACAATTTGTATTGTAAAAAAATATAAGCTGCTAAATTAAAGATAAGTATAAATGACGACTGTATGTATCAACTTATCTTGTAACAATAATTAATAAAATAATGTACGCAAATATGACAAATAATAATCCATTGATATATGTTTTGTTTATTTGCTGACAACAGCCCTCCCCCCCCCCCGACTATCTTCTATAGAGATATATTAATTAAGAACTAATAAAATATTTTTATAATTGAGTTAAAGAACCTTAAATTTAGGTTACAATAAATTATGTGAAACACATTTATACTTATGTTCAATTTGTAATAATTAGTATTTTTTTTCATACTCTTTATCAATGTTATATTTAAATGAAAGTACATTATTAAATTAACCGAATGAGTAATCTGTAAATAATATTTGTGTACTTTGCATTAGCAATAAAACCTAACTCGGAAAAATCTTTGGGTTAAGAACCTCTTTGAATATAACTATGTAATTTATTTTTTAACAATAAGCATGTCAATTTTGAAATCCCTAATTAAATCTCCCCATTAAAAAGTCGGTTAATTAACAGTAATTCTTTATTTGTTTGTTAAAATATTTTTTTTTTATTCTTCTCTTATAATTTTTTCCTCATAGGTTTCATCAAGATCTAAATAATCTTCTTTTTGTTTAAATGATCACAAAAATTGTATCAAATTCATTAAAAATAAATAATTTTTACAACAAATTTTGGAAATTAGATATCGAGTAATTTTTTTATTATTATATAAAATATGCCTTGTATAATTTTTATATCAACTTCCAAATTATTTTTAATTCCAAAAATTATTCAAGCCATGAATTAGAAGATAAAAGTTGTATAACACATTGAATGAGGTTTCGCTATCTAGGATTAGAATTAAAAGTCTACCAAAAGAAGCACAAATTTATTGGAGAAGGCTGGTTATATTACCAGACTTAATACGAGAAAGTATTCCAAAATTGCAACAGAGTGGATACCAAGAGAGCATAAGCAAAGGAGAGAATGATCAATTACAAGATTGCGAAATGAGATTGTTCAAAGAGTAGGAGACTGTTGGGCTACTGTGGCTAGAGATAGTAAATCATAATTTATAGCCAAATGTTCATAAAGAGCATAGAAAATAGTTTATTTTATTATAGACAAATTATTAATTATTATTTTATTTTGAGTTAATGTAAAAAAAGAAATTATCAATGAAGTATTAGAATTTTTTTAAAATTCTTTATGTTTATAAACCAGACCTATATCTTTCAAGAGAGAGGCTTTTAGTTCTGCGAAGAATGACGGTAAAGCTGTTATTATTAGTATTAACTTTTTGTATTGTTCGAATTTTTTTTTTTATCTTTTAAAAAAAATCTTTATTGTATTGGTAAGATAATGACCCTTGTTGTACACCTCCACTCATTACAACAGCCCTGATGAAGACCTACCTACATTGTGAGCTGAAACGTTGGAAACCAATAAATAGTAGAAAACTTTTTTTTTCTGACCTTCTTATTTATATGATCAATCACCTGTTTTTTAAAATAAAAATATTATTTTTTAAATAAAATAAATTATATCCAATCAAAGTCTCAAAACAATCTATATTTCTTGATATACAAGGCCAATGCGGCCATCCTCAAGGACAATTTAAATACAATTTACAACCACATAAGTTTTAAAAAACTTTTTTCTGGCTTCTCTGCCCTGGTAAATATTTTCAGTCAAAATTATCCTATTCTGTCAATTCTTCACATTATCATTATAACATTGTAGGTCTGTCTTGTTTATACCAGTGGTTTTATTAATTTGTCTGAATTTTCTCGTCGTTTTTTCTCCGTTAAGATTAATGAGTTATTTGAAAAAAAAAAATTATTTCAATTTTCAAAAATTCTTCACATTAACTTAAAATTTTTAATCACAGTCAAATTACACTATTGTACTTTACAATAACAATTTATTATTTATATATAAAAAATATGACTATTTGATATATTAAAACTGCATTTTAATTAAAATTGAGTATATGTTTTCCTACATATCATATCACCCATGTCCTCTATTGTTTCCTTCTGTAATAATTAAAAAAATTATTTTGTAAATTGGTTTTGTTATAGAGGATCCTATTTTACTGGAAGCTCCATTCATTGTCTAATTCTCAACTTAGCTTCCGGAAGAGCACTATAAAGACATTTCCACAGTCCTTCAGATTTACAAGAAGAGCCCATTCGCTGGAGCGGAGAGGAGACCGGAGCACTTTGGAGCGGCTCCAGGCTCTAATAGCTTCCTCCAAGACCGGACCACCTAATCATATCCTCTGCACTTCATCATCTCCAGGGTTCATCATGTTTACACAACACAGCGACAAACACCTCCCTGTTTTTGTTTCCGGCTCTCTACGATGATTGCGAATCTATCTGGACATAGAGGAGTTGTGTTTTTCGACGTATTGGTGTATATGACTTCAAAATAGGTATTTGGAAAATATCGATTTTCCTGGAATATCTATATATATATTTTTAAAGTACAACGAAATTATTTCCCGACATAAGAATATTGAAATTTCACTATCGAGATATTAAAAAAAATAAATAAAAATGTCTTGAAAGACGGCGGGTTAGACAAAAAAAAAAATAATAAATTGATGTCTTTGCCTGTTGGCAACCCAACATTCGCCGAACGGTTTTTTACGTAAAGCTTTCTGAAATTTTTAAAAATTATCTTGAATATTATTTATTATAATATCGATATTTTATTCTTAGCATTATCATTTACAGAATTACAAATAAATTAAATTCTATCCAAATTTAGTTGGCGGTCCATGAATATATTATATTTAAAAAATTAAATCTGTAACGCTACAACTCATAAACGGTTAGGGGTGCAGTACTTTGTAAGGAAGGAAGTAAGTACTCTTAACCAACGGTTGTGTAAGAAGGTGATTTAGCCAGGTTCACGCTCGACCGCCAGATTTTGTACCCACTTCATTAGACGGGATGGAACCCGAAAGGGCTTCCGAACCCACAGGACTGACTCACGTCTATAGTGAAATAAAAATATTATCAGCTACAGCTGGATTCGAACCCGTCCATGGAATTTATAGCACACTGCCATACCAATGAGCTACCCACTCATTCATGAATACATTATATAGATGAGTAAATGTTAGTGGTTTACATCTTTATTGTTGGAAACAGATTAGTAGTAAATAAAATTAAAAGTAATCGTAATAAAAAAATGTCCTAAAATTAATTAACACTTTAAGGATTTTAAGTGTGTTTTGAAATAATCAAACAATATTAGGTATTATGCTATCGCTATTAGATATTATAATATCGATATATTTTTTCATGATGATATTTTCATATAATTAAATTAAAATAATTAATTCAATCCCATGTTATTAAGAAGTCCATGAATAAATTACAAATGAGCAAATAAGCAAATCTTAGTAGTTCACATCCTTATTCTATGATAACAGTTCAGTAGTATTGAAAATAAAACAAAAAGGTAACTAAAGTTAAATTGTTCTTAATTAATTTCCATAATACTGAGGAATAATAGTAACAAGAAATTTGTTTTCCTTAAAGTAAATAACATGCGTTTTTGTTCCTTAATAAATTCAGTAATGTATATAAAATAAAAAAATAGAGTAGGAACTAAAACTGACCAAACGATGTATATTTATATCCCATTAACATACTCAATGTGCTTTCGTTAGTACATGAACAATTTTATCACCCATTACCAGAATCAAGACAAAGAATAGTTAATCATTAGTTCGGAAAATATCCAATAGTATGTATGTAAACATCAAAAAACCATAAATTTGATTTATTAGAAAATATCATCTATATCAATTAAATATCGATGTATATTTATATCTATTCGAATATTAATTTAAATAAATATTCTTATATATTAATATTTATTCCAACAAAGATATTATTTTCAATTTAAATGACGATATTTAAATCGATTATATTGATATTACTTAAATAACGATATTTAAATCGAATATATTGGTATTGCTTAAACATCGATATTTGCTTAAAATAATAAAACCAGGGCCCAGTATATTGGATTACTATTAAGATACTTTTGGAAATTATCCTTCCGATGAATATTAATGTATTTTCAACCCTACTCTTTCTGTGATTTTCCCCTGTAAAAAAGGGACCCTGAATTTAGAAGTTAATTAATTAATTAATTGGTCTGGTCGTTTTTCTGAAGTTAACCATCGTACGTCCTTTGTAATATTTATGTTTAATATTATTTATGCTGATAACAGTATTATTCTCGGAAAAACATGTTTGTAGTTTTTTTCGGGTTATTTGAGCATCCAATATTTTTTAATCCAATAACTTCTCTTGGAAAATTGTCTAAATTGCTTTTTATTAAATTTATTTATTTTTTAGGGAAAGTAGATATCAATTATAAACTTGATTTTTTTACCATATGCAAAAAAAAAAAAATTGATAATGTGATTAATTGTTAAAACGACAACTTTTCTTTGCATCTGTGTATTGTGATGTAGTGTAAGGACACTTTTAATGTCCTTTTTGTCAATTTTATTTATTTAATTTTAAAATTATTAGAGTGCTACCAATGGGTAGTTTCTCTACACGCCTGTAACACTTAACTTAGATCAAATTTACTAAATGTATTATAATGTACAGTTGTAAATAGCAATAAATAAATATTTAAAATTTTTTTTTAAAATTCCACAGGCAGGCCAAATTTTCAATTTTTGGTGGCCAATAGTTGTCCTAACATACAACATTAAATTAAGAAAACGATGAAATCTTATAACTACATAAAAATTAAATTAAAAAAATAATGAAATAAAAAAGAGGTATATAACACAGATCGCTGAAAATATTGATGTTAAGGAGGGAAAAAAACTAATATCTAAAGTATAGATCCTTTATAATGAAATGATTTAATTATTAAATTTGAAGGTTTTTTTTTATATAGTTTTAACTATCAAATTGGAAGATTATTAGTTAGTTGTTTATAATTAGTTGTAGTAAGATGATCAGTATGGCTATATACAAAATACAAAAACTGTTTACAGTTATAATGTTAAATATAAATGTTTTATTTTAATATAATATATTGATTTAAAAGTATTATATTATAATAAAATGTATATATATATCGGTATAAATATATGTTACAGATGAATATTCTTGACCACCACCCAGAACCATCTTCCCAGACCATCTTCCCAAAATGTAACAAAAAAAAATCGTGTTTGGAGACGAATCGCTCTGATCGTACTATTTTATTAACAGTTTATAGAATTGAAATTGAACCTTATTATTTATATTTCTACTTAAAAATTATGTGAAATAAATATTTTAAGTCAAAAATACTGTTATGTACGATTCTACAACATTGTAGGTCTGTGTTGTTTATACCAGTGTTTGTATTAATTTTCCAGAATTCTCTCCGTCATGAGTTATTTAAAACAAAAAAGTATTTTAATGAGGAAATCCTTTGCATCTTGGGTCACGTGTATATTCTAGTCCTTGAAACGTTTCTGATATCGTCTCTTCATTAGGTCAAAAATCTTAAAGATTTCAGGTTTGTTTGTTATTAACATAGGCAAATCTCTAATCATCTTTCTGAACCCCTCCCCAAAGACCGTGTTGTCTGTAGGAGTTGTCTTCACTTCACCGAAACTTTCGAGTTGTAAGCATCGGAAGCCCAACTTTGCCTCCTGTCCTCTAACTTCCTCAAAACGCTTTCGTTGTTCTGAGGTCACTGCTAGGAAGTAGTAGGGTTCCCATTCCTTTTTCTTGGTAACCTCGCTCTTTTCATTAATCGAGTGTTGGAGAAATCTAATGTAGAGCATTTGATATGGTGTTATTGAGTGATATTGTTGTGATTCATAGACTCAATTTGATGATAAGCTTAGCTCCATATTACCCAAGGTTTTTGACAGTGCTTCTCTGATAACAGGTGAATTTCAGGTTCCAATTTTCACATCTCTCCAGAACAAAATACACGTCTCAAAAATAATAAAAATAAACAATTTCATATCATTTTAGACCAGCTCTCAGTTAAAACCTTCAAGGACTTTGAATGTTTGTTTAGAATGCGTTAGTTGGTGATCTTATATATATTATATGAGGAGAAGATGGTCGGGTATGTGATTTCTTCAGTGGAGGACACAAATAAGTAAAACTTATTTTTATTATAGCCTACGTTTCGGCCAGAAATTCAGCCCTTCGTTTAGGCGAATATTGCCGGAAACCATCGAGGAGTCTATCATTGTCTCTTTCGTTATAATATCTTTATTTTTATTATACTATGCTTGTTATCGTGTTTGTACTTAGACTTAAAGAAGGCTACAAATTCTGGCCGAAAGGTTTGCACTAACATAAATAGGATATACTTATTTGTTGTCTACACTGACTTCACTCCGAATTTCTTCTCATAGAAAATTATTTAACGTTTAATTAATGTCTAATCATTAATTTTAAGGTCTCATTTCATAATGATAATGCATGCTAATTATAATAAAATGTAAACTATAAAAAAAATATACATTGACTATTTGATGCCACGAATAGTGGTAAATCAAAATATACTAACCAGTTTTCCCTTTTCGGCCTGTATGTGTGAAAGGAATAAGAGTGAATCCAACATTCACTCTTATTCCTTTCACACATACATAAGTCACATTTAGAAATTCAGTACTGATAACATTTCACATTTTACTGTGAGTTTACATTTGTTCAAGACAATAATATTTTTTTCTGAGATGTATTTTGATATATCTCATAGCCTTTTCTATCACGATAAAAACTGATTGAAATGCCTTTTTTTAAGCTTTCGACTAAGATTTGAATGCAGATAAAACTTTATTCAATTAAAAAATTAGCAAGTAGAACAGCAGTAAAACTTCATTCTATGTTTTAAGTGGAGGGTGTAATGAGAATATTGCGCGGAGTCTACGAGTGCTTAATCTCTAGCGTTTTATTTTATTCATATTGAAAGAAGATAGTTGACTCCATGAAGTAGATTGTAGGAAGATTTGGTGGTTGTCAATAAAGGTATCAAAATAGTAAAATAAAACTATTTATTTTTAACCAACGTTTCGCCCTACATTGCAGGGCTTCGTCCGGGCTGTCAGATTGTGATAAAGGGAATAACAAAACAATTTTACTTTATTCTTGCTGGCAAATAAAAACAATTATAGCCAAACAAGCTTTCTATTTATCACGAATCGTGAGAGAAATTACACAAGATTCTTACTGTTCGGTTTTTTATTTACAAGTAAGCGTCAGTCAGACTGATTAGGTTGGATTCTTCGTGATTCACGTCAGTCTTGTTGTTAAATCATGACTGTCAATCTGACTGACCGCGTAGGGTCATTTGCAGCTGAATATTCGAATAACTCAAAATTGATCAGTATTATAAAAGATCTAGGCCTAAAAGATAGTAAAGTTCCGAAAATACTTTGTAAGGATTCTAAACAGGATATTCGGTGTTCCTGTTTAATAAATCCTGCCTTTGTACTCGAAGGATAGGACAACTGTAGTAAACAAACAAGGGCGAACATAAAAGTCTTTTTGGGAGGGGATAACATTAATTTCGTACACGCACCCTAAGAGCGTGCCGATTGCAGATGTGAATTATGCCTACTCGTGTTGTGGGTTCTTGGTAGAGGACGTGAGTTAGTGTAAGCGTAAGTTTGTGTGTCGTCGGGGGGCGGTTGTGAAATGTGGTCGCGGTCGGAGAAAAACAGGGTTGTCCTTTATTTACAGTTGGCGCCCCCAGACAGCGCCACCCCCCACTGCTCCCGAACGCCCTCGAAAAATATGCCTCCTTCCACTTAGCCGCAGATTATACAGCAAAATGTCATCGATGTTTTCCTAAACGGGCCTTAAGTGGGAATGAATATCTTTTCTTGTTTACTGTTTTTCCAACAGCAGCGAAGAGAGTACACATATTCTCAGTTTTTTAAAATAAAATAAACAATCCTAAATAGATACGATTGTGTCACATCTGTTGTGAACAATACGCTTTCAGTTGGACCTTATGATTAATCAAAATACAAAAACAACTTCTGAGAAAGATTAAACACCCTTAAAACTTCAGTTATTCTTAATTTATCCATTCGGACCATCTTTTGTCGATTTTCAAACCTAATTTTTTTAAATATTTTTTTAAATAAATAATTAATTTGAAAAACTGAATCTGATAGTTTTCAGAAACGAGGGTGAATATTTGGTTATTGCATTAAAATAAAAAGTAACAATGTGGCTTTTTTTTTTTTTTTTAATGAATGAACACTATTTGTTTTTGCATGTAAAAGATAACTCTTTGACAAAAAAAGTAAAATAAACTTAAAATACGAAGAGAAGAATATTTTTCTGTATCTTTTTATTTTATCCTCGATGACATACCTGCAATGTCTGTTAAAACATTGACTGTTTATTAATAGTTGAATCTATATTTTGTTATTCTTGGCCGCGACACGGACTAGCCTTCTAATTCATATACAGTCTCATAATTATACAAAAGAATTTTCAAACTTATATATGTTTATTTTTATGTAATTTGCTTTGCAGCGAATATAAAATCTAATATTTTTTTTCTTTTTTTTTACAGGTATGTTGATTCAGTTACAGAGTGAAATTGGTTGTAAACTGAGTAAGTTGATTTTTAATAATTTCTACATCATTTTAATAGCCGGGTTTATTTTTTTTTTTTTTCTTACAGAATTATTCTTGGGAATTTATTCTGGCTGTTTGTAGTTTTTTTTCTCGGTTATTTGAGCATTGAAGATTTTTTAATCCAATAACTTCTCTTGGAAAATTGTCTAAACAGCTTTTTGTTAAATTTATTTATTTTTTAAGGAAGGTAGATATCAATTCTAAACTTTATTTTTGTACCATATGAAAAAAAAAATTTATTATGTGATTTAACTGTTAAAACAACAACTTTTTGAATTTTTGTTCTTTGCATCTGATGCATTTACACTTTTAATGGTTTACCTTCTCGTTTTTGTCAATTTTATTTATTTGATTTTAAAAGTCAACAGGCAGGCCAAATTTTCAATTACTGGTGGCCAATAGTTGTCCTAACATATAACATTAAATTAAAAAAACGATGAAATCTTATGACTACATAAAACTTAAATTAAAAAAATAATGAAATAAAAAAAGATATATATTTCTGTAACACAGATCGCTGAAAATATTGATGTTAAGGAGGGAAAAAACTAATATCTAAAGTATAGATCCTTTAATGAAATAATTTAATTACTAAAATGTGAAGTTGTTTTTTTTTTTTTTTTATATAATACACTTTGTATGATAACATGATCATTCTTAAAACTTTCGGATGCATAAATATTAAATTCACTCTTTTTTAAGGAGACTATTTGAGGATTGTAGTTACAAATTGAATTGATTAGTGCATCAATATACAACAGCAACAAATATAATTTATTTATTGTTTGATCCATGTTATTAAAATAATATCGCTGTTACATCCTATTTTGTTGTGTTGTATAAACATACATTTATTTTTTCTACTTTAGCCTTATAAAGAAAGAAAGCTAAAGACGAAAAAGATAAATTGCTCTGAACAAATACGTAAATAAATTATAAAACGGCTTTACTAAAGTAGCTGATTGTGAATAAAAAATGAACTGAGTGGAAGAAAACAGCGGCAACTGGCACAAACGAAATTAGTAAGCCGAATAACAGAGCAAACCTCGTTGTACATAAACCATGGTAGGGGTAGAAGGAGGGAGTGAAAGAGGGAGTTGGAATTACGGATAAAGGATATGTTACTCGCCATCCCAGAAATTAAATTAAATCTCTTTCCTATGTCTCCCTCTGCTCTCCCGAAGGAGTGTGGCTTTGCATTTTTAAAGGGGGTGCGAATTGTGTTCCACATTATTGTGAGGGGGTGTGTTTATATATGTTCGATCTTAGAAAGTCCAAGTCAGTTTTATACGACTTTCTTTAATCTCATAACACTTAATGACTATATAAAAGACGTGCTTACCAATTATTTCGTGTTTGGAATTTGAAGCCCATTGTATTTAGCTATAAAAATTAAGAAATCCATTTACTATAGTGAAATTTTTAATTTTTTTTTAACTGCTTATTTCAGTGATTTTCTCCAAGTAAAATTTTACTTTTAGGTGCAAACAATTTTAACATTTTTTTTTTCACGCACCTGTCCAAATTTCGTTTCTTGGTGAATAATGTATTTTAAAAATCATACTCGCATTTTCTTTTAACAATAGTTCAATTTTTATCTATATTTATTTTATAAAACAAGAGCAGTAATTCTCCTTATTGAGCTTACCTCCAAGATTCATTTAATTAAAGAATAAACCTAAAATTATCGCTCATTTATTAAGCGGTAAAAATCTTTCAGACTATTCTCCTCTCCTCCCTCTCACGAAATAATTAGAGTAGGTTAGATTTGCCAAAATGTGAGCTTCATATATTCATTATCCCGTGAGAAACATTTTATTCCAAATATTAAGAAATTAACATTTTGTTAATATATTTTAGCAAGTATCAACTGCTTTACTTACGAAGATTATTATTATTTTATAATAATATAAGTTTATTGTATATTTAACCAGTTTCAATTCGAGCCCTAGTAGAGTTTTTCAAGTTCAATATTTTTCAAAATAAAGTTTTCAAACACCAACACATTTTCCAAACATGGAGAAATCAACGTTTTGTGAACTTATTTTGCTAAACATTATGTCAGCTGTTATTCTTACAAACATGGTCATTGTGAACTAAATTATTGTGCATTTAGCTTGATTTTCTAAAAGTTGATTATATAATATTTGGAACAAAAATTGTCTGTTTTGGAGAATCTGTATCTCGAGAAATATCGAATATTGAGTTCTATGTGGCCTCTTTCCAGTCTCAAAATCAATCTACTTGAATTTAATTTTTAAAAATGATTGTAATAATTTTCGTACGGTTTAAGATGTTTTAAGTAATAACGTTAGGGTTTTTCTATAATAAACTGAATTTTGATGGTAAACCTGTCTAAAAGAGACAAATATATATTGTTCTGAGTAAACATTTAATAAGTATTTGATAGGAAATGCGTGATAAGTTTTGAAATTATACAGTATTTCCTAACAAAATTATTTTGTTCGGGGTTGTGAGTACCGCTCTTGTTTTGGGAAAATCATAAAACAAAAGTAACATCTTACAATGGGTAAACTTCCATTGTATCTGATCTTCCAGGTATAAACATAAACGTATTGGACTAATTAGATTACAAATTAAGTTTAATTGGAGGTTATTCGCCATATTCAATATAGCATGATATCTTCGCTTGTTTTTATTATTTATGACTTACATTTTAAAAAATTATTATCATCTAAGATGAACCAGGTTATTAATTTTTGTCAATCTTTTATTTATATTTCGAATAAAATGTTTGAGATTTGAAAGAATATATCTCCAGTCCCATAAGATACACATATGTCTGCCAGTTCTCAAAATAAAGGAAATTTACCTTACGTCAAATGGTTTGAGATATAGATTTTTTAATGTAAATTCACTAACTACTGATCTTTCAGTACGTTCTGTACAACATTTTAATGAAATGTTGCTTTTTTAAGCAATAAAATATATAAAAAGCTATATCTCGAGAACTGTAGAACGTAAATTGGTCTATTAGGCCTTACAGCTTAGCAAATTTACTCTACTTTAAATGTTGATCTCTTAGATTTTCTATTGTTGTTGGTAGTTTTAAAGATATAGAGCTCCGAATGAAAAATTAATTATTTTTAACGTTTTTGAAAAGCCGACATTTTTTATTCCTCCTACCTATACTTGGCAGACTCATCAATTTTGACTAGTAATTAATTATACGTACTTTTCATTTAAGTAATCATAAATTGGGGTGAAATAACGGACTTTTTTCTCTTCATGGGCTCTTGGACTATTATAGCAAAAATGTTGTTTTTAAGAAAAAATATATATTGGTGAAATTAACCACTTTTTTTTCTTATTTTCTCAGGAGATATACTGAAACTTTGGTTGAGAATTCAAGATAGACCAAGTCTAGTATTCGAGAGCCATGTTGTGATTCTATTACTTATGATTGAAAATTGAATTTTGTGGTTTTTGTTTTGTGGTATAAGTGTAATTGACACGCAGGCATCAGTTTAGCTCCTGTCCGTGCGTCCTTCTTTTACTGAAGTTATTCATTCCATCAAAATCACTGTCGAACCATTCCAAATTTTGAGAAAGTCACTTTTCAACTGAATTTTCTGAGTATTTTGAATTGAATTCTCTTAATTAATAATAAGTGGAGTACGTAGTCTCATCTCACTATTCAGTGCATAACTTTGTGGACTGAGTGACTGATCATATTCATATTGAGTTTAACGAATAAAGAAAAATATAAAGACAAGTGAAAAGACTAACAGTTTCGGCAGTGGGTTAAACTTTCTTGGGCACTCCGGGCAAGTTTCTCTAGGCCTCCTCAATAGTGAATTCAACTGAACCTCTGTAATTATGATATCTGCTACAAAACTTAATGTAAGAATATTACGTAATTATTGTATTATAAATTTAAAATCTGTATTTATCATAAATAATACGTGTTTGAACGGACCAGAGTCCCAGCTGCCCCCACCCTCTCATCGTGTCTGGATTTAAAATTTTCTCCGTCCAATTATTGTTTAATTAATTTACATAGTCGATTTCCGACCTAATAACTAACAAATAGTAATCAATTTTTTTTTTATTTCCTTTGGAGGAGATAGTCGGGATGGAGAATACCAATAAGTGGTGCATATTATGCCAACCTTTCGATCTGAATTTCAGGTCTTCTTAACTACAGATAAAATAACAACCATTTTGGTATGATATATTAAATAATGTTGTATGATCTTGATTGTACTTAGTCCAGAAGAAACTTTGAAATTCAAGCGAAACCTTGGCACAATTTTCTCATTGGTTTAATATTAATCCACGGTCAACAATATACGTATCATAATGTTTCATTTTAATATTCCTGGTAATAATTTTTTTACATAATAATTATTCATATATATTTGGCATCACAGATACGTGTTAACGAATTAAATAAAAAAATAATTGCCGATGGAGAAAGCTTTGCGGACTCATCTGAGACCTCTGAAATCGAAGTAAAAAGAAATGATAGTCGACTATCGCAAGTTGAATGAAAACATGGTCGACGAAAAATACCCCATGCCTTGGTTCGAAGATATTTTAGGTAGATTGGATGGGGCCAAAAATTTTATCACGCTCTACCTAAAGCCTGGGTACTACCAGATTAAGATGCACCTAAGAGATCTGCATAAGACGGCGTTTCCCTTCAAGCAGTGGCGTTATGTATTCGTTGAATGAGGCCCAAATTTATTTTTGAAGAGTAGTTGTTAAATTCACTTTAAACTATTTGTTTTTCATTTGTTATTTGTTGTCGCGGTTATTATATCGTCAAAAACTTTATATATGAACGGTATATGAAATGGTGAATATGAATCCCAAGGGGCAACCGAATTTTCGGATATAATTTTTCATTAAATTGAAAATATCCTCTATCAGTACATAAAGCTAGTATTTTAATGAACTGCGTTTTGAGGATATTTGTGTATGTTTTGAGTTTGTTCCATTTGTTTTCAATAATAGTTTTTATTGTAGGGATGTTTATGATAGTAAACAATGATAATACGTTCAATGAAACGAGTTTATACCCTTGTTGAATTTTAATGCCTCCATTTTTTTGGAATACAAATGAGTCCTTAACATTATATTTCTGGTGGAAATATGCTTTATTATATCTGATAGATATTTTGACGCGTATGTTGGGGAATTCAAGAAAACATCAATGCAGACTCATTACAAATTTGCCTACATCAACCAAATTATATTCATTAATTAAAAAAAACCATAAAGAAAGGTAACCAGTTAGAGCAAAGTTTCATTGCGGAATTCGCCAAAAATATCTAGCCGATATATTAAAGTATATTTCCACCAATAAATATGTTACTAACTTTCGGGCACATACCAAAGGGCGTCACGTTTATTAAAGAATTGTTACAACCTTTAGAATCAATAATTTCT
Organism: Halyomorpha halys; assembly: GCF_000696795.3. NCBI lineage: Eukaryota > Metazoa > Arthropoda > Insecta > Hemiptera > Pentatomidae > Halyomorpha > Halyomorpha halys. The sequence goes on from NW_027108484.1 coordinate 648,987, forward strand.
ACTGATTTAAGATTTTGTATTTTAAAATGTTTGCAATTGAGTATAAATACACTGTTTCGAATCTTGACAACTAACTTTAGCGGTGTACTTTGAATGTGCAGTTTATATGTTTCCTTCTCCATGAATTTTTGTCATTTATCACTTATTTTGCTGATATTTACCTTAGTCTTTATTTTGTTTTATTTTATGATGGGAATAGTTTAAATCAAAGGTAATCTCGACACCATATGTCTGAAGCCCGATGACTACCATGTTTGTCTCTCGTATTGATACTGTTTGTGGCGAGTGGAAAGCGTGGATACGATTCAAGGATCAGCTATCTGAAATATTCTATAAACATGGAGAACGTAGACAAATGCAAACATGTGATTCACATCCAATTTCGCATTTCGTCGTTTCACAATTTACAATGAAGCGGATCTGCGGTTTCGGATTCGACCGCACAGGCGAAGACCAAGCAACGGCCAGAAGCAATAAAGACATCCACCATGTGAGAAGGGGCCATAATCCGCGGTTGTGGTTGATGTGGTGATTTTGTATAATGGTGAATGAGAGACCGCCCGACGTCGGGAATCAAGGACAAATAACCAGTTCCTGGCCGGAATCAAAAACGGCACATGGGCTCTCGCCCTCTCTGGAATATTTTCAGAAACCGAACGCTCCTGTTTAAGGACATAACCGGCGGCATTCCTAAGCGATCCAATCAAACTTCATAACAGCGTATCATGAAGAGGTTTTGAACTTGGTCCTCTTAATAAACCAAAGATGCAGAATGATTTATAAAATATCCAAACGATAATGGTTGAGGAAGTTAACGTTCTCAGGAAAGATCGTACGTTATAATAATTTCCTGTATTGCCAAGTGTTTCTTCAATTATGGTAATGTATTCAATTATCATTCATCTTCATTACATTTTACCTTCTTACAACCGAAAGCAAGTTCATACAACAAATGGAAAAAAATATATACCCTCAAAATCGAAATTTTAAGTAGAATTAAACTCTTAGGACATCAAAGAACAAATTTGGTTGGATCACAATCCAAATATGTGTTTAGGCAGAGTCAATTAAACCGTTAATCCAATTTTTATGAAATTTTTAGGGATTTTTCGGGTTTCTATCTAATTAATTAGTTGGTTCCATAAATAGTTTAAGAGATTGTGACTTCTAATTTTGCTTATTCATTAATAAATAAATATTTCGAAATCAGCTGTAAACTAAATTTGAAGTAATGTTAGTGGATATAGTAAAATACCATACAGATTTTAGGGAGATTAGGGCAAATATATCAATTTCATTAGTTTCTGTAGAAACTGATTTCTGGACATAGCTACATTTAAATAGCGGCTAATTCCTTAGATTGTATTCTCAAACAACAAAGCATTAACCATATTACCTACCTAATAGAAATCAATTGTTTAAAATAATATTTTTGTGATTATAAGTGTAAATATGTTTTTGATTTAACGTTTTTGTAATATCTAAGACAAATTAATAGTTCTTAACATCAAAAAACTTACCTATATCCTAGAACTCCTCATTCTTCGTTCATCCATCCACTCATTAAACACCAGATCCCATCCGAATGATTCACATATACCCTCCTATAGAACCTCCTTCTTTAGCAAATCCTTCGTCATACGTGCAACCTCCCTCTGGAATTCTCTTCCCATCTCTATTCGCTAGTCCTCATCCATTCTTTCCTTTAAACAACACCTATTCCTTCATTTATTGAATAACCAAACCTCCACAACTTCGTAATCAAATAAATAGGCATGTATTGATTAACATTATAAACAGTAGTAAAGCCAATATACCAATGTGATTTCATTCTACTATCTGAAAATTTGTAAACGCTCGCCAGATAAAAATCTCACTATATGAACCATGTATTTATTCTTAGGGGACATATGTCCCAGAATAAAGTCATTTTTTCATTTCATTTCAATGTTCATCAAATGTTATTACGAAACATTTTATAAATTTCAGTATACCTGGAGATGAGTAATACATTCGAGACGTTCTTGACGGTAAAATGCATAATAAGAATAATACAACAGGAAGGATGATCTCCACTATATCTCGCAGACACAAATATTAAATTTAAAGTTATTATAATAATTACATAATATTACTAATAATGTATTTTACACTATAATACAAATCATACACATCTAAGGAGATACAAGGCACACTCCTAACAAATGTTGCGTATGTTGTATCGTAATGACGGTTAGCCGTCACTCGTGCTGCCCTTGAACGGGTTGAGGCCAAGTTTGATCCTGAATTTTCGGTGAGGACAGGTCATAGCAGCAATTCATGATTTATTCAATACTGCTTCATATGAATGAGGTGTCTAGGAGAGAAAGCCGACTTAAATCTATGATATACTAGGCACGGTCAAAAATACAAGGCCCGGACTCCACCAAGAAACGTTCACTAGTATCACAGCCGGACATGTCCTCGTAAAAGGCATCTGCTATAAGTTTCTCTAACAAATACTCCTAGATCAAAATTCATAATAATTATATTTACAGAGATAGTTTAGATACACAAGAAATAGGTACAATAAAATACTGTACTAATGTGTAAGTTCATAAAACGTTAGTCATAGAAAGAACCGAAATCTGCATAGTCGTCACTAATTCCGTGGTAACAACTCTCTCTGGAGGTGAGAGGGTTGAAATAAAATTGAGGCTATTTTAAAAAATAATTTGCCAAATGTAAGTACTGCGTTCTCAGCCAGGGCCCTGTTTCATAATAAAGTACAAACTAATACTATTAGTCTTGTAGATTTATCTTAATTAAATTACACAAACTTGTACAATAGTAACTTGTACTTTAGTATTTTTTAATTTCTGTAATATCACTAATAGTCATCCCTATTATGAAAAAAATAAGTATTAGTATTATTACCACACTAGTTTCTACACCTGTACTATCAACTAATACTATTAGCTTTCATTATGAAACAGGGCCCAGGTTGTCCTATTGACGCCCTTACACTATGCCCAGAATAAGCTAGGTTCTACAAAAAGTTAATTACTGTGTTGGTAGAGGATAAATAAATATAAAGAGAAAACTTAAATATTCCTGTAAATGGATGAGACAATTAAGATAAAATAATAAGTGAAACAGAGGGAGGCATTCAGGAAAACGTGAGCATAACTATAATATGATTGATAAAATAAAGAATAAACTAACGCAATATTTAATATAGAAATAAATAATATAGAAGATATAAATTAGAAGAAAATATAATGATATAGAAACTACAAGGAAAATGATAAATGATAAGATGCTTAATAAAAGCGTAAAAAATAAATAAATAATTAAAAATTATCTTTTTTGTAAGATAGAAATTATATTGAGCCTATAATGATATAATAAAAATAAAATATTATGAGAAAATGAATTAAAATGAAAAGTATCTAGTGAGGTGTAGATAGTTGACCGTAGATTTATGATTGGAGAAGTTTGTCGGGGGGTGCAGTCTGCAAAGAACAACATAAATAAACAAAACCATATTTATTTATTTTATGCCGACGTTTCGACCTGAGTTTCAGATCTTCATCGGGGCTATAGAACAAAAGAGATAACAACAACATTTAGAGTAACGTACAATTGAAAAGGAATAGTATACAAACAAATTTAGAATTATACAAAATATTGAATTAAATCATAAATGATAAAAAATTGATAACTGATAATTAAATAGTTCAAAATTTTAATTGATTGATATTCATGGCATTGTATGGTAGTAAATTGAAAACAGTGACAGATGAAATATAATATCATGTAGGTAAGAAGATATGTATAATATAAGATATGCAAGTGGTGTCTAAAAAAAATTGAAAGTATCTAGATTGGATATAGAATACTACAAATTAACACTAACCTAAAGAGCTATAGATAAAAAACATTAATAAATTAAATGGTGGATTTAAGTGATGATTACAAGTAACTATTGGTTTTAATTAATATTGTTACTAGTTAATTACTATCGATATTATTATGTATGCAATAGAAACAGAAATATATGTATGAAGGAAAGGAGAGATACTTGCAGAGATGAATATGTAAAGAATAGAAAGATAGATATGCAAATAGGTGAACTTGATGAAGATGATACATAGAGATGATGAAATAGAACTTAAGATAGGTAGAAAGACTGAAGATAGGTGAGGAAATAAACTCATACACTGGTAAGTTAAAAACACTGTTATCAGTAGGTAGAAATTACATATGCTAACAATAACTTACTTTTAGATTTTTATACTATTGTAATAAATTTACATAAACTTGATAGTGTGAGGGTAAAATGGATGGGAAAAATAAAGGTAATTAAAGAGAGGAAGGTGAGTTTGGAATGTATTTAATGAATTTGCCTATTCAAGGCTATGGAGCGAAAGTGGCCTGAACAGTAAGTCTTGTTGGAGGAGTATGAGGAGCGGGATAGCTCAGTGTGTGAGACAGATAACTATTTTTTCGACCTGAGGGTTGGAAAATCTTCCTGGAGTTCCCTATTCCATTTGAAATAACCCTTCCACACAGGCATATATAATAATTTGGAAATGTGTACTACGATTACTCTATTCTTGGAACGAACGACTTTAAGTGTGAAATCTTCTCAAGATTTTTCGGCACGATATGGAGTGGCTATAATTCTGTCTTTTTTAAACACTATGTCGAAATGTAATTATTTCAAACTATTGTGAGTTTGTAAAACTGAATAAAACCATGGACTTTCCTTTTTTTTGCACCATTTTCAGACCTTGCTCTATTACTAAAAATAACAATAGTTGGTCAGTAAATATGAAGAAATAAAATTCATGATAATGTTTACATAAAATATATTGCAAAATTATTGATATATATTACAAAAATTTTTATTGAGTTTCACTATTTATTATTTTAGGGAATTTCACTGCCTCGGCTGCTCTTGAACCATGTTCTCCTAATTAGAGTTGAATGGTGTAGAGACCGGAAGAAACTCGCATTAACTTGCAATGCGTGTCAGCTATAGTATTCCCTCAGCTTGTCGATAATGCGTGCTACATGAACAAGTATTGGTTACTGAGAGGTTTCACCTCTACTCTGGGACATAATGCAGGAGATCTCGCTACATTGTATTTTCAGTGATTTTAATCTTGTATTTAAGCATATCTACCGACTTCTAGGAACCTCAACTTATTTAGCAAGCTCATCATATTTTTTTACAACATATATATACATACTAACAATTTGTTTTTCTTCTGAATGACTTGTAAACGTTATTGGATCCAACATTGTAATCGATCTTGCGTAGGTACACATTCAGACTCCCACTTTTTTAATATCAGTCTAGAACGTAATGGTTGATATTTTATACATGAGCTATTCCATTACAAAAGGAAATGTTTAAATATAAATGGAAACGTTACAGTTTTATTCCGGGAATTCGACAATGCGAGAAACTCCTAAAAATATTACAATATTCAAAATGTGTTTATTTTTTATTCCTCATTGTCATTTCATACTGTTGAAGTTGATGGCAGAGTCAAATTATTTGACCAATATTGAATAATTATTGTAAGTTGAGTAGTTTTTTTTGTTTTGTTTTTATTCGCAGTGACCCGTTAGGAAGCAGTGTAATATTATTTTCTCCCTACTGCTATTTATAATTATAATTTTTAGCTAGTCTTAATTTGTGTTTTTTACAAATTTGTTATATTAACTTGAATTTATCTTTTTCACTTTTTCTATAAAGAAATTTACTTTTACAATTTATGTATAAACATGCTATTGTTACAGATGTGGAACAATTTTTTAAAAAAGGTTGGCGCTCTTAATAGTGGGGCTTATTTTATTTTTAATTCTTTTATTTTGTTGTTTTATCACTTTGCTATTATTTAAAATTCATTGATTCGCCCATTTTTATTTACATATATGTTTTCTTATTATTACTGTTTTGGTTTTTATTTTTTTTATTGATTTATCTTATTAGTTGATGTCTTTACTTCAGTTGTTTTCTTATTTTGCTTGTATTTAATTCATTTAGCCAATCTTTATTTAAAAAATGTATATATTTTGACTTATTATTATTATATCCATTCTGGTTTTAACTTATATTATTCTATTTACTTTTTTCTTTATATAATATGTACATACGTGTCTATATGTATGTATACATATATGTAATATATGATTGAGTACTTACAGCTGTAATACTACTTTAATGGCTTATTGTGTTATTTTTATAAAAGATTTTGTGTGTGTATGTGTTTTTGTTTGTGCCAAATCATCTCCTTGCACAATCGTTGGTCTAGTTGCAGTACTCCCTTGAAAAGGTTTAATTAGTTTTTTTTTAGAGTAATATTTTATCACGTTTAGTTAAAAAAAAGTGTCCGCCAGGTATATGCATTAGTATAACTTCCTCACTATTTTTTTATTTATTTTTTTCATCCCCTTATTGTCTTTTCTGATAATTTCTTTTACTGATTACGCTAATATACGTATATAATATATATATTTTTATTTAGTACGAGATTACATATGCTGCTAGGTTAATTTTTTATCGTTTGAAAATAAAATGTACAGGACTATCGGTAGAACAAAAAAATTGATTAGTCAACTGATTAATTTGGTTGTTTAATATTACATAACCAATTTTTCAACTAATTAATGGCATAAAATGTGAAAATAACTGTAATTTTATGCAACCTTCCGTGGGAAATTACTTTTACACTTTGGCAAAATTATCCAGTTTAATTAGTTGTAGATAACATCACATTTAATTTATTCATGCGCTATATCATAGTGTATAGAATTAATTCAATATAATTAATTTGCATGCATGTTGTGGCAATTATAAATGCAGCCGCACCTAAGTTTCATAATTTTTATACTAAACAATCAGATTCGAGTAAATTTTAATAATTCATTGTGAATGATGTATTTATGGTTATATTAACATAAAAGATGAAATTAATAAACAATGTTCATTATGATTGTAAATATAAAACCTTCTGTATTAAGTTTAGATAGACTGATAATAATTGCAATAATAAAATTATATATTTATTCTGAATGATAATACAGAAAATAAAAAGTGTGCTTTAGAGCCCCAGATTAGAAAGCAAAAGAATCAACTAACAAGAAAAAAATTACAAAATAATATAAATCATCTTTATCCAAAATTTAACTTCTAATAATAAATAAATAAAAAAGATATATAAAGGTCATGGTCAGGGTTGCGGTCAAAGGAGAAACAAAAATAGTTGTAAACATCATCTTAGTATTAATAATATTAACAGTATGATACCGGAGAGTATAAAACAAAAAAAATCAATTCAAAAAAAAAAAAAATAATAATGATAAAATAAACCATTTTTTCCCAAAACAATTTTTAAAAATAAATTGAAAAAAATTAGATTTTGAAATTAAGTGTAAATAACGTTAAAAGTCTAAATTTACCAATTTTTGAATTGAGTTTTTATTCTTATAAATCTAGTAGTCTGATTAGTAATCTATTTGTTTGGTAATAGTGCGCATTATCTTTTTTTTTTTTTAAATTACACAAAACTTGGGATCGTATGTAGGATAGTAGAGAAAGTTGTGTGTTGTGCGCACTGCACCAGATATTTATGATTAGGATATATCAGAAGTTAAGGAATAGTCACATTTGAAGGTGCGGAGGGGATAGATAATACATTACTATTTTATTATATAAATATTATCAACCTATTTTTAAATTAATTTACATACCTGACTTCGCATGAAATCAACTAATAATTTTCTGTACTTTTATTTAAGTTCAACAATATTGTAAAAATTGTTCCGTTTTCTTTTTTCCTTAATTTTTTTTTTTTAAATCCCTATTTTTTTCCTTCCTTTCACTGGCTTGATGTTTCTTGCTATGAAAGAAACCATTTATGAATTTTCAGCAAATTCTTTCATTATATGGGACTGCACCTTGTTTTATTATTAGTTTTTTTTTTTTATAATTAATTGATAATATATAATTTATTCTGTATAAGAAATAGATACTAAACACTGTCGAAAGGTTGTACCTCATATTTGAAGGCATGGGCGATACATGTAAAAAAAAAAAAGTTCGTCTAAATCTAGTATCTGAAAAGAATCAACTTAATTAGTGATAACATGCATTATTGCTAACAAAGAATAGTCCAGGAACTGAAGTATTTTAAAATACTTAGATTTATGAACAATACACGAAAACTTCAAAGATCATTATAATTTTAATTAAACTTAAAAACATGTTTTGCAGTACCAAGATTGACGCCAGGTGATAACTCTGTTACCATAAAGCAGTTAAATTAGTGTTCTAAATGTTTATAAATATTTGAATTATAAAGTACATTGTATTTTTTTTAAATCGAAAAAAAGAAATTTATTTTTATAAAATCTAAGTTAATGAAATATAAAAGTATAATTATAAGTATAAGTATAATAATAAAAGTATAAATATAAAAGTTAATGAAAATTCCATTTTTGTTTTAAAACAATGAAAATCATTATAAATATCATGAGAGTAGTATGAGAAATTTAGTTAAATATATTCACCGGCAGTAAAGAAGTCATGATAATAATATTAAACCCATCTGGTATTCGTACTTCCTTCTTGAAATGCTTTTATGCAAATCGAACGGGATGAGACTTATCTGTAGGCACAGTTTTGGCGTCTCGTTAATGTAACTTATTTGCATATACGAGTTTATACATAACCTAAAGAGATAATTTTATACTCGTGTTTGACAATTCGTAGAATCAGCTATGTATTTCTTGGCTAATGGATAACTAAAAAGTCTTTTAAAGCAAACTTTGTACAGTTGAAATTCTAATATTTATTTACTCTTTTCTATTTATTTAATAAAATTTGCAATTTATAAAATTTTATCAGTCTTGTGGAGAAACCACCTATTGGTAGAACTCCAATAACATTTTTACATTAAAAGGTCTCGAGGTCATCTTCTTTTCAGATGCATTGGAGGAATGTTAGAAAATATTGGGATTGGATAATTAAGGAATTTAGAATGGAAGGATTAATGTATATTTCGGACTAGATCGGCCACATATTGAACAAAACGGTTTTTATGGGCGATTTTATTGGTGACAAAAATACATTAAGGATTTTACGAAATTTTTGGATTGTAATGATTGGATGTAGAAGTAATTCGATGGTTTATTGCAGCACCCGGGCCGTCCGTGGCTTATGTGGTTGAGGCGCCGGTCTTGGCAACCTGGGAACTTCGAATCCGACCTGGGGGTCGACTATTTTCATTTCTTTGGAGGTTCTACGAAATGAAACTTAATCCCTGTCCATGGTTAAAATAGGTTGGTTACGCCGGTATGTCACAAATGACCAGAACGGAGGTTCTTTTAGTTTAGTGGAGTCCATAGCTCCACTAAACTTTATTGTGGTCATCTATGAGAGTCTTTTGAAATGGATTGGAAGTTTGGACGGTTTGTCCTGATTTCGCCCAAAGTATGGGGTCTGTTCGACTGGAATACATTATTGAAAATTATATGAGGGAAAAGGCTTCAATTTCACTAAAATAATGCTTAAAATTCTTTTAACTTCAAAAAATTTTCTGTACTCCCGTTCCGTGCAAATCTCTTAATTAAAATATGGTATGCCTCTAATTCTAAATCTCATTAATAGACGTTTAACTTTGTTATCTGATAAGGGTAATAATTTTGTTTTGTTTTTTAAGTGTTTCCTAAATATTATACTTTCATTTACCTATATTTGGAATAGACAGTAATTGTTTTGGAATATATAATAATTTATTAAATTTTAAATTTCGAATTCGAGTTTTCCACACATGTTTTGAGATCCCCTTAGTCCAAAAAA
>NW_027108484.1:658927-690880 GCF_000696795.3 Halyomorpha halys
TATATGTGTGTGTACATACAGTATACATGTATATATTTGTGTATATACATAGATGTGTACATATAGCCTAGCTCAAAAATTAAAAAGCAAATTTTTTGAACTGACCGAGGAAAGATGTATTTTCAATGAAGGATTCTAAAAGAAAATTTAATTTCAAGATTATTTGAAATAGGTCATTTTTATAGGTTTGTTCGGAAGATTTTAATCGCCAAAAACCGCAAACTATTTATTACGCATTTCTACGATAATGGGTAAACGGTATACTGTAACGGTAGGGAACCACTGCAATGCTATTTTATTTTCATTTGCTCCTTCATGTACAGTAACCCTCTAAAAAAAGTACTACAATAATTTTTCTCCAGTCTTCTCATGGGACTGGACAAAAATTTAGCAAAGCAGTACAGAAGATGAAATATTCATTAATTATCATAAGTAACGGATATGTTATATAATATCGCTCACTTTGTATTTTATTTGAGAGATCCTCAAACTACTTTAGGGTCCAATAATTTCAAAAAGCACAATATCTTCTTTACCGTATCTTTTAGGATCTGTTCTAGCGATATTTAAAGGCTCGATAAGATAATAAAGATAAAGATATTTAACATGCTGTGACTCAAGTAAAGACGAATAATTCTTAATGAAAATAACTTCTTATCCCCGCTCTTTATTTTTTAAACAGTAATAACAAAAAGGAACAAGATTCATCGTCTTGGGGTGAAATGTTTTGGCCGGATTAAAAGTTCTGGCGGCCTCATCATTCCATTGGAAAAGGGGAGGTGAGGGTCGGTCAGCAATTTTCCTTAAGAAAATAATCTCAATGATGACAGTTTCAATTTTATCACGTAATAAAATCACTTATGAAAGTAATTTGTTCATCAAATTTTTGTATTTTCCGTAGATCATAAAATAAAAATGGTTTGAAAATAATTAAAATTTCTTAAATAGCTATGAATACATGGTTGAATTTTGCGAATAATTACTGACACATAAAAATTGAATATTTACCTTATAAGTTTCATTCGAATAAGATTAGTAGACAGTTTTGAAATTATTTCCATAATAAGTATATTTATGCAACGATATTAATCAAGTTAAACTATACAAACAATTTTAAATCTTAAATAAAACTATAGAAAAAAACTACATCACACAAGTTTCACTTACTGCCCGACATTCGTCCCCAAATTTGGTGCATATTGGTTATCCAGTTATCCCTATTTACGTGAAGGCAAAAATTATGATTAAAAGAATTTTATTTTTCTGTTGTTATAATTTGTAGTTTTCAAGAAAATGGAAAAAATGTGAAAAATGTATTGCAAAAGTTTTCTCATTTGAGAACTTATTGTTTCTATATTATTAGAGCATTTTATGGTTATTTTTTTTTTTTTTCTACTGCTTATTTTGCCGCAGATTCTGCACGTTTTAAAAGCATTAAAATTCTGGCCATGAATAATACATGACAAGTTTCATTTCGAAATTGTTAAAACTATCTAAAAAAAAAAGTGTTGTCAATCGAATCTTGCACTTAGAATCAGGAGTCCGGACTGCAATGCTTATGCACCGCGAAGCATTACGTATTCAGTAGCGTGTTCAATTTCTCTTCGTATAATTGTCCTTACCTCCCGATCCCTATCAAGACTCTGCCCTATAGTACAGAATCAGATCAGATTAAGAAGGACCTAGATATGAGAGCGGCATACTTCAAAGCTATGGATAATGCAGGGTAATCGGGCAGTTGTTACCCGAAGGATGACAGGTGCACATGTTGTGGGTTGCATGCCCGGTAATTAGCTGATCTGTTGCAGCGATAGTGTCAGCGCTCTCTACCGGCACAGTCATTGATACTCCTTTTTTACTTTCGATTGCTATCATTCGATTCTTATTTTCCGATATCGGCTGTCTCAGGCGGTCAACTGTCATTTCTATGCAAACAATCTTTAGCGGGTGGTTCCTTTCCACACCAATTTATTTTAATCACCTCTCCCTTATAATTCTTTTCCAGCTCTTAAAATGTTTTGACATGTTACTGGTCATTAGGGATTTAGGAAAAAGCGGTCAATAATCATATTTTACTGGGTGGAGATTACTCATATTTTATTATTTTTTAACTTTAAAATATTTGTTTGTATTTATTTTTTTAATTCTTGTATATCTTAGTACAATATTAACCCTGTCTACCCTCTTTTCGCACAATTGGGTATGCTTCAGAACTCCATTTATTGTTATAATCTGACATCCTAACCAATCCTAACTCTATCCTCACCAGGTATGCCAATGACACATGTGTGCTCGGAGTTAATAATAACCCATTAATTGTATCCCAAACTCTCCAATCCCATATAACAGCCTTCGAAGAATGGTGTAATTGGAGAATTAAGATAAATTCCAACAAATCCCATCAAATCACCTTTACCCTTCGCCGTAAACCTACTGACTCCACTACAGTTTCATTTAATGATGTTACTCTTACCCCTGTCGAACAGATCCGCTACCTTGGACTATATATGGATAAACGACTAACCTGGACTCCTCACACAAGACTGAAAAGACAGGAAACTGCACGTCGATTTCGAATATTACAGCACTTACTGGACAAACGATCTAAACTTTCAATTCATTATAAAAGACTGATCTACACAATTATAATAAGGCCTATCTGGACATACGATGTTGAGCTTTGGGGCTCCACTAAACCTTCGAATTCCTCTCGTATTCAATCCTTACAATCCAAAATCCTTCGTAAAATCCTCAATGCTCCTTACTTTGTCACAAATAAAATCATACATAAAGACCTTAATATTCCATATGTAACCTATCTAGCCCGAACCAGATATCACTCGTTCCATTATAAACCCCTAACCACTCAAACCCTCTAGTTTCTAGCCTTGAATCCTCTTCCATTCCTGACAATCCTCCGAGGCGCCTGAAAAGAAGATGGCCACGAGAGCAGCTAATTTAATGTCGTTAGATTGCTATCAATGGGTAGTTTCTCTACACACATGTAACATTCCAATTTAACTAAGATCATATTTACTAAATGTATTATGTAATATATAGTTGTAAATTTCAATTAAGTTATTAAAAAAAATTGTTATAATAGACAAAAATCAGATAAATAAAAATTCTTTCGTATTCAGTAATTTTTTTATTTTATGTTGTTTTAACTTTTAGCTTTACCTTCTTTGTACGTTTTTATCGCTTATCTACATATGAAATATATAATAAGGGAATGTTTTGCGATCGTAAAAATTTTCTAGTTTCGATGGAAATGAACGTTTTGAGGTCTCCTGAGCTTATATTGCCAAGTCTCTCAAAATCTATGTATGACCTGCCTAGCTCAAAAACGAAAAGTCGTCTGAAACTGAAATTGTATATTTAAGGCGGGTATATGCCTGGGATGTGTGACAGCAAAATTTACGCTAAAATTGAACGATCGGAAGTGCCAGTTTATAGAATCGATTATTCACTTTTTTCGATTATCTTTAAAAGGCTGTAATGACTTTGATTAAATTCGGCATGTCAATATACAATTAAGAGAAATTTAATGCGAGATAGGTTTTATGCTCATTGAAATACACTAAACAGGGCTTTAATGTCGGATTTCCAAAAAATCTTTCTACCTCACATTTAGCTTATTGGGAAAGAATAACTAGTCTTCATTTTAAGTAATAATAATCAATGAAAAAAAACTAAACATTAAAGAATTTTATGAATGACTAAAGGAGAAAAAAGGAAAAAACCATACATACGATTTGAACGAGAAAAATCGAAACTACCTAAACTCCCTAATCACTCAAGTCCACTAGTTTCTAACCACTGTTTCTAAAACAGTTTTAAAACCACCATAAATACGATTCTGTTTTAAGACCTTATACTTGAGATTTTGGCTAAATTAAAAACAAGTTATAGTACTTATTTGGGGCATAATTTAATGCTATTCCATTGATTATATCATACAAAACATTTTAGTTACATTTTTACGTTTATGTTTACAATAAACAAACTTAATTATTTAATTTATGAAGCTAATTAGCTGTTTCATAACTGCCAGAAATACATAATTTTTTTTGTTGTGTAAACTTAGATAGTAGCTTATCTCAGTTTTGGGCTAAATTAGAAAAAGTGTTTCTTTTTTTGTTTTTCACTCCTGTTTTCAGTTTACGACACACTACTTACCAAATAATTACGTTACGATACCCACCTGGGCCCTATTTCATAACGAAGTACAAACTAATACTAATTTAGTCTCGTAGATTTATCTTAATTCAATTACACAGACTCCTACAATAGTAACTTGTACTTTAGTATTTTTTAATTCCTGTAATATCACTAATATTCATCCCTACCATGAAAAAAATAAGCATTAGTATTATTCCCACACTAGTTTCTACACTTGTACTATGAACTAATACTATTAGCTTTCATTATGAAACAGGGCCCAGACGGAGAATTCGATGCTCTTTTATAGCTTATACCATACATAATTTTTCCCCGTAGGCTGGAACCTTAATGAGTTTTAGTTCAAAAAAAAAATTCACTAGTTTATTAAGTTAATTAGATAATTAGTAAAACTTTTAGGAACACCAGATATGCGTTTTCGTTTAAAATGTGGTAGAAACTTAATTTCAAAACTATTTGCAGATCTATATTTCATGGGTAGTTTTACGCATAAGGCTCCCGAGAAACTCCGTCGTATCCTCTCTCCTGGACACTTGGACGGATTCCTCTCCTTCCGACGCGGACCAAGTGGCCTCCTGAGGTCTACGGCCCGCTGGCCTTGGATCGGAAGGGTTTGATTTACCTAGAAAGCCTGGAAGGCTCCCCACCTACCCGAATTGTGGTGCGCCCTGTTTAGTCAAGGTTGCTGTAATCGACTGGGGTTAGGTCGCTGAACCTGAGGGCTGTCGTACCTTGCTTATAGCACATTATTTCGTATTATTACAAATGATTTTTTTATAGTCTTCATGTGGAATTTTCGAATATATAATAATCAATAATCATACAATAATTTTTATTGTTACTTATCTATATATGGATTATATACTACATTACATGTGTGCAATGTTTCCAATTCAAGTTTTTAACAGAAATATATGTTTTGAAGTTTCTCGAGTTCCCAGAATGGTCTGTTTAGTTTACCACAAAAATGAAAAGTCTTATAAAACTGAAACTACATATTTAAGGTGAGTATGTGCCTAGGATGTGAGAGCAACTTTTTTTTTTAAATCGACTGGCCTACTGTGCCACTTTATAGAATCGATTTTCACATTTTTTAAATTATCTCGAATAACGGCTTTAACGATTTTGATTTGATTTTGTATATCAATATAAAATCAAGTCTTCAATATCAACGATGTCTGCCAGGATTTAAATGACGATTTGAAAAAAAAAATCTTTTTATAAAATACCATTAATTTTGCCAATTTAAAATAATTAAATATCTCACATTTTTATTAGTTGTGAAAAACTTATGAATATGAACTATGAAAGGATTTAATTAATTACTCAAGGAGATAAGTGGAAGAATTTTTTTTTTCAATTTTAAAACACATTACTGGAAATAAAGAGATGTAATATATGCGTTTATATATTGTTGGATAGCCAAAGATTTTAGAAAAAATAATATTTAGCATAAATTGTCGAATACCATATTAATAATAGAAATGCCCTCTGTTTTGTCAGTCTAATACTGTTGTCATGTCGACATAGTTATTAAATGATTACGTTATTTGATTTATGTGAGTTTACATAACCTATGTTTGAGCATTTCAAGTGACAGTATGATTAACTCCATATAAATAGAGTAAATTTTAAATAACTGTTATATTTTTATTCTTGTCATAATGTTGCAAAAGACAAATGTTAAAATTTTAAATGGATTTAAAAAAATCGATAAAAAAGCTTATAGTTCAGAAACAGCCTGAACTTTACGGAATAGTATAAAATCAGAAATAATTAATTTTCACTTCATGTATAATCTTTTCAGTTTCTTGAGACTAGTATTTATAGTTTTAATAAATCAATTGGTATCCATGTTAAATCTCAACACTCAGCTATTTTTATTGACAGTGTTAAGTTGATCTAAAACTAAAAAGTTTTAAAAAGTATTGAAATTGTAACAAGTTAGGTAGATTTGACTTGTTAATAATGACCTGGGCAGAATAGCTTTCAAAACGTTTTTAAATAATTGTATGTGAGATGTAAATTTATGTTTAAGATTGTCCTTGAGGAACCTTGGACTGTTTATAATATAGTGTATTGAGACTTAAAATGGATACTAATTGATTTATTTAAACATGAAATAAATTTTTACTTTATTTGATTTTTACTAAAAATCAATATTATAAACAATTTATTATGTTCTAAATAAATTCCTGCATGTAAATGATTTTCTAAGGGTGACTGATAAATGTTGAGGATTTCCTTGGTGCGGGATTCCGAAAGGGAAGTTGACCGCGCTGTGGGCCTTTCTCCCCGGCTATGTATGTCACTTCCGTTCGCAGGCTATGCTTCTCGGAAATATTCAACACATCTTCAGTGTTATAGCTTCACGAGGGTTGTTTTCAAATCTTACCAAGCACAACTTCGAATTCCGAAAATAGCCGAGTGTCTCCGATAACATCTAACAGTTCGGTAGTGTAAATAGTAGATTGGACAAGTTACTCGTGTATTTATCTATGTTTCTGTTTTAAATTTGATAATATACATAGAGGTTCCTAAATTGAGTGCCGCGGCATCCCGGAGTCCCACAATCGTATGCCAAGGATGCCGCAAGCGAATGACACTTTTTAAAAACATTAAATAAAAAAGAAGAAGGAAATAAATCAAAATTAAAATAAGGAATATACAGCGAACTTCAGCATTGACTTTGCTCGTTTTTTTCTTATTTTCCTTCATACTCTACATTGTATTTATTTTCATACATAATTTTGGTGACATTTTTATACTTTTTTAACTTGAAGAGGGTACCAAAAAATATTTTTAAAATTAAACAGTAATTGATATGATGGAAGCTTATAAAACAAAATTTGTTTTTCTAATAGATGATCTGCAACAAAATAATCTGAATAATTTTACAAATATAGCGTATAACCTGCAAAAACATTAAAATATCAATTATAAGATCGACAAATTCGGCGTGAAAATCCAAAAAGTAATTAAAGATTTAGAAGTAGGATTCTAAGATTTTTATAAAATTGCAAAAATAGTGAAATTTATATATTTTCCTTTTAAAAAATATTTAAGTGTGAAACGCATTAGCCAACAAATCTCAGATATATTTCACATGGATCAAAATCCATTAGAAAATAAAATTGTTACCTTACAAACTGACTTAATCTTACATGCCATGAAATTTGAAAATTTCTTTTGGAAGTATGTCAAATGAGAAAAATACCCCAGTGTCACCAAATGTTATTTTGTTCTGTACAATCTCGTCAAAATTACATTTTTTGGTCTATGCAGTATTTAACTGCTAACGCTCATTTTCGAAAAAAGAAAAATCTACTTTTTACCCAGATTTTACAATAGGAGCACTAAATGTCCTTGAAACTTAGTTATTGTACTATTCTTGGTCAAAACACCGAAGATTTATTTTATTCTAGGAAAAAACTTAAATTATCGCTCATTTTTTATTTAATTCTTAATATCTTGAAAAACTGCCGAGTGTACGGTAAAAGGTAAATCCTTTTTTTTTAAATAGAGTCAATTTATATTTACTAATTGAGATCTAATCAAAGTCTTTACGTATAATATTTTCCGGGATACAGTTTTTTAAACACCAATATTTTTTTCCAAATAAAGAGGAGCAAAAGATTGTGAATATATTTCTCCAAATATCATGAAAACTACTATCCTTAGGAAAATAATCATCATAAACTACTTTATAATACAATTAACGAGCTTCAAATTGAGCCCTAAAAAAACCTTTATATTCAATATTATATAGTTTATAGTATAGTTTTTTTACACACTAATATTTTTTATCAAACAAGTTTATTATTTAATAATGAATCACATTATCAAGTGAAATATATTTAATATTAAGTATTTTTATTCCTTGCGTGTAGGTTATGATAAGAATTCGTTTGAAATCACAACATTGA
Source organism: Halyomorpha halys (assembly GCF_000696795.3). Classification (NCBI taxonomy): domain Eukaryota; kingdom Metazoa; phylum Arthropoda; class Insecta; order Hemiptera; family Pentatomidae; genus Halyomorpha; species Halyomorpha halys. The sequence continues at coordinate 667,036 of NW_027108484.1, forward strand.
ACATAGAAACGAGAATTGCATTTTTAGCAATAGTTTGCATGCAATGCAGCTTTTCTTAATTTTATACTATACTATATTATTTACTCTTCATTTACTAACTCTCCTTTGAGGATATTCTGCTCATTATTGTTGTTTTTATTCCAGAGAGTGAAACGGGGGTGCGGCTGGGGGCGGAGCCGCCGCTGGAGGCCGTGGCTATTCGGGGCAGGTTCTTCTCCCTGCCTTGCGGCCCCCCGGCCCCCGGAACCTCCATCTTCTGGTTCAAGGACGGCAAGCCGATCAAGGAGGACAATAGGATATCGGTCACTACCAACGGATCCCTCGTATTTTCCAAGGTAGGAAGTAGTTTCCAGAAATTAATTGTATATTTTACCATTTAAGTTTGCGATATTATATGTTCTATTATAATAATAATAATAAATATAATATTATATATTATATTCTATGTTCATAAGACAAGTAGCAATGACATAAGGTAGTATCATGGTGAAGTCCGAGATCCCAAGAGGAGAAAAAAGTCAGTTATTTCACCCCAATTGTTAATCACATAAAAACTGTGCATAGTTGCTGTTCAAAATTGATGAATCTTCCAATTATAGTTAGTGTAAATATGGCGATTTTTAAAACCTTAAAAAAAAAATTAATTTTTCATTCGGAGATCCATTTATTTAAAAGTATCTATAACAATAGAAAACCTAATTGAACATCATTTAATAAAGGGAGACTAAATTTGTTGAAATTTCAGCAGTGGAAGAGATATTTGCGTTGAATAGTTCAGATATAATTTTTTTTTAAAGCAACATTTCTTAAAAAATATACTTAAAAATCAGTATATAGCCTTATTCTCATGAATTAGTTTAAAAGGACTTTAATAAAAATTTTTAAAAAAAAAAAAAATAAAAAAAAAATTTTTAAAAAAAATCTGAATTACCTTTAATTTTGTAAATTTGAAAAAAAATAATAGTTCTCATTATTAGCAATAAAAATGAATAAATACAAAATATTAAAGAAGTTTGTAAATAACTAAAGATCAAAAAAGGAAAAATTGAATTATCTAATTCAAACTGGAAAAGGCAAGGATTTTATGGATTGCATTCATAGGATTTTACTGCATTCAAATCTGTGTTCTAATCTAACATTATCTATCAGTCGCTATAGGTCACGTTACTAAGGTTGTGTTATACACAAGACCAGATTTTCCTTCGTTCTATTATTGTAATGTACATGCTATAATTTTTATTTTTTTAATATTTATTTATACTTTTTTATAATTAAAATTAATGCTGTATTATCTTTTACCGACCGACAGGTGGTGCACAAGAAGAAGGGTGCTACCGACTCAGGACTGTACAGATGTCTTGTCCAGAACAAGTACGGCGCTCTCCTCTCCAGGCCGTCTAGGCTTATTATACCAGGTACCTCCATAATTGTACTTGCATAATAATTACAATTGGCCATTTTAATTAATGCCATAATTAATTGTATCCCATGTAATTAGCACTAGAGAGCGGTCCATATCAATGGGGAGCTAACAAGGAGCGGTTAATATCTGCTGCATTTGTTGTTTACTAGTGTCTTAACCGATTCAAATGTAATTATTGTTAATATACCTTGATTGTTAACTCTAACAATGGTTTTTAAGTACTATAACTTTTAGTCCAGTCAAATTAGACATTTGAAGAACAATTTTTTTAAGCCTACTAATATAAATAGTCAGAGCATAAAACAATTTAATATTCACAGTATAAAAAATTCGGAATTATGTTCTAAAATTATACATAATTTTATCCCTTAAATATTTTATTTTTTCCAGGTTTTTATAGGTCTTTATATGTTTAATTTTTCCATTATTTTAATTTAAAAAAACTTTCTCTTTTTTTTCCATTAAACATAAAACAGAAATACAGACCAATTATAGTAAAAAATATACATACATAAAAACCCAACATGGTCGTCCTGAATTATAATCTATTTAAATTCAATAAAACACTCTAATAGATCCATAAAATAAATAAATACATTAGACTGAAGGTAATAAATAAAAAAGTAATTATTATAAAAAGATACCAATAATAAGCAAACGCATCAATAAATATGAAAAGTACTAAATATATAAATAATATCAAAGTAATAATAAATATAAGCAATAAATATGTTTATTAAAATAAAAAAAGTAATATATATAAAATTATGTAATAACATTCTTTATTGGGACTAATCCCTTCAGAATAATATAAAAGGTGTCAGAATTATGTTTTTGAGCTTTAGAGGAAAATACAAAATTTTTAAAATAAAAATGAAATTATAAACCACCATAGGTATAATAATAATAAATTTGATAAGGTAAAAAATAAACAACAATAATTAACAGAATATATAAAGTAAAAATAGTGCAAATAAAATAAAACCACATATATTATTGTATTACATTATATAAATCATAAATTTGATAAGATAAAAAATAAAACATATATAGCTTTATATCTCTAACTATTTGGTTTGTCAAAAATTAATTGTGTACGAAGTTATAAAAGTACATTCAATTCCTTAGAAAAGTGGTATTGTGAATATTTTTCTTTTTTATGTAGTTTCTGACTTAGGAAGAAGAAAAATATTAATCGAATTATTTTAAATACCTAACCTTAACATTTAAAGATATACATTGTTTTGTAATACCAGTAAATTATTTATATTAAAGATTAACGGAGTCTTATGTGGGGTGTTTTGTTAATTAATTAGTTACTGGGTTTGATGAAAAATTAGTTCTGAAAAAATTAAAGTCCATTAAATTTCCTACAATAATGGTCATAAACCGAATTTTTTCCTAAACCATGTTCTGAAATATGGAGGGGTTTAATATGAGTAGTCTATTGCATCCCTAAAATACTAGTGTAGCTAGAAAAAAAAATTATATGTCAACTTTTGTCTTATATCGACAAATATAAGGTACTATAATATCATATAGATAATATTTAATTTAAACGTTTTGAGACATTAGTAAAAATTTTACAACTTCTGCTTACCACACTACTTCGAATTGAAATAAATCTAATCTTCGCTGGTATCAGAAGAGACATACACAATATATAGTAACATATACAGATTTTAATTTTCCGAATATCATGATATCCGAATAATGACAATTCGATTAACTTAAATTTCAACAGCTTTCGGTAAAGTACTTTTAACATTATTTCTTGTAGTAAAATGTTTGCATTTTTCTTGGCAAAAGTAACATAAAATAAACCAGTTTAATGAATTTTACATTCCTCATTATTTAATCTAAATTGTTATAGAATTAATATTGAAAATACTAAGAATGATTTAATGGAGTAAAAATGTTGCGATCCGGCATTACACTTGGGATCCTCATTTTTAACTAGATTACTCAAAATCGGCTTACATTTAATTAGAGGGAAAAAATTTGTATGAAAAAAATTCGATAGCTCAAAATAAAATCCCCCCCTTCAACTTATCGAGTTTTATTGACTGTATCCAAATTTATTTATTTTTTTAGCCTCTTGAAAGTCCTTTTGCTTTGTTTCTTTGTCTCGCGCCATAATAAAATTTACATTAAGCCTATCTAGATTGACTCCTGATAATTTATTTGGGGTTGTTGACGACGAACAGTTGTGATCGACATCAGCTCGAGAACAGAGTTTCATTACATATCTCATCAATTAACAGAGAGCCCTAATTATACCGATATAATTAGGTAAACAAGTGGCGGTACTTGTTGAGATATCCCCTCAGAGCTGCCCAACATACCATTTCGTTATTGAATTAGCTTCATCTGGAGGACATCGGCTGCTAATTGTCATAATGGAAAATAATTGTCGCTAACATTGAATTCAATTAATCAATTGCCATTTCATTGTTTGATTGCCGCTTGTTAAATTGATTGGTCGGTCGCGTCAGATTCTTCACTAGCGGAATGGATTGTTATAATTCATGGAATGCTTTGTTACAAACGTTGAAAAAAAAAAATAACACTACATCAGGAACTCACATTATTAATAGCCCTTTAGATATTACTGACTATATGTTGGTGTAAAAAATATAAAATGTTTCTGTTCCAAAATTACATGAGGATTTTTAAAGACTAATGAATAAAAAAGCAACTATATACTGATATATACTTTTTTGTATCGGTGAGCCCATAAATGCATTTTCAAACATCAGAGCCCTCCAATACAATAAAATCAATTTCACAAAATTTACAGTTGCCTCATTAAACACTCAGTGCAGCGATATGATATTGTAATAATACCGCAAGATATTATGATACACCTTTAAAATAGAACTAGTGATATAATTATTTTTCTTTGAATACCCTTATCACAGAAGACTAAGGAGAAAGAAATTCTGTTTCTATTGAATATTTTATATTAAGAGAAAAAAAAATTAAATTTAAATGTTTGAATAAATTTAGTAAGAACAAATCATGGTTATCGGTTGTAGGTCAGTGTCCGAATATGTGCAGATCTCTTTAATAAAAATTCATAATTTCGGGCTGCAAAAATAAATACCTATTTAGTTGCAGTAAATATACTCCACTTTTCATGCAATAGCCACGCAGGAGTAAATTTAATTATAATTTAAAAACCATGAAAAAAAATGTTTAAATGAGGGAGTGAAGGATAAATAGTTTTGAGTGAGAAAATGAAAAAATGGTGATGAAAAATATTTTTTAAAGTAAAAATTTTCTTTCAAAACTCTAAAACAGTTTAATATTGTTGTAAGAATAGAGTTAAGTCAATCACACATTAATTTTATTTATTCATATTAATTTTAGTTAAAATGTTTCATATTTCTTTTAAAGTGGTTTATATAAATAAAAGAGAAGGTTAAAATATACAATTTATACTTTCGACCAACATAAGAAATATAAATTTAAGTAATGTTATAAAGAAAGAAACAGTTGTTTATTTTTTAAAAAAATAAAAGAGGTTGACAGGTGTTAAAAAAGATTTTAATTTAAAAAAAGGGGTCACAGAAACGTGAAAGTGACTTTAAAATTAAATATCTTTTGATATATTTTTCATTTGCTTGTTTGTTTTTTTTATTCTGTTCGGTCTGTTACGTTGGCTTAACCACCCTCAAGGAAATCCCGTGAAATCGTTTTATGAGAAATTCTGATTTTCAGAAGCTCAACTTAGTTATAATTTCAAAGTTTCATTTGTTTTAGTCTTTTATTTATTAATTGTTATTATTATTACTACAACCACTTAGCGTATGATATATTTTACTTGAATTATTATGTAGTATAAATTGTATCCATACCTTGTTCATTAGATATAATGTAATATATTTTATTATGTTAAAAAAATATATTTTAACCTACCTCATTACAAATTCTAATTATATTTTTCTTTCTATATATTATGCGTGTGTGTGTCTATGTGCTAGCGCGTGCGTGCGACAGATTTATCAGATTAATTTTTATTTCTACAGCTAAGAACCTATTAGCCCATCGGATAGAAAAAGTGACGTTATAAAACATATACGGTGTGTCCTCTCCTACAACTTCCCTAACTACGTTATCTACTATCACCAATATAATTAATAACTTACTTTATAGCAAATGATTATCAATATTAATATTGGTTCGATAAAAATTTTATTTTTTTTAGTTTGTCTGATTTGACAATTTAATTATTCTTATAAGGAGTATCTGGAAGATTCCCGGGGATGCATAAATAAATAAACTAAAATTTAACGAATTTCTATAGGAAACAACAAAAGACAGGTATGAAATTCCTTATCTTTGCTTAGTACTTACTGGTCCAATCAAACAACTCTTTGAATTTTATGGCTAGTTAAAAATATTAATTTATTATGAAAGGAATATGGTCCGGGTGCGGTCAAAAAAACTCAAATAGTAGAAATATACTATTTTAATGAGCCAACGTTTCGCCCCACGTTGCAGGGCTTCTTCAGGGCTATTTTGACGGAAAACAAAAAAAAAATATTATATTTATATTATTATATTAATTTATTATATTTTTCTTTTAGCCTATTGCGCGGCCGATATTTTCTTTTCATGGTTACTTTTTTGAGGGGATTTATATATTAAATGTTTAAGTGCTTTACATATTAAAACTTTAAAACAGTTTTTATCTAAATCGTCTGAGCTGTTTTGATCTAATATCTAAATCTAATATAGATTTTATATAGATCCAAATTTACAAGAAGTATATTAAAGTTACAATATATTTATTACTATTTACAATTCTTACTTCTTAATGTAAATAGAATTATTGTTATTCCTAATATATTTTTAATACTGTCCCTGCGCGGCCGATATCTTCTTTTAGGTTTTAAAACAGGACCATATATCGATGAAATAATCGTTGGATAGACCAATGACCAAAAATGCATTTTTTAAACTGCACATCAAAACTCAGACCCGAATACAATAGTCTCCCTGTCTAGTTGCTCAGGAATGTGAAAACATTGTCAAAATTAAATAAATTTACCCACCCATTGGTACTATTAATAAATATACCCACCTATCTTTGTACCTCACTGTAAATATCTCACTCTAAGGCTTCACACTTATCCATTTCACCATAGCCCGACAGGTAAACCTTGAGAGACATAATATAAATACTGCATACTAAGATCGGGGACAGCAATACAACTATATTATAATCTAATATAGATTTTATATAGATTCAAATTTACAAGAAGTATATTAAAGTTACAATATATTTATTACTATTTACAAGACTTCTTAATGTAAATAGAATTATTGTTATTCCTAATATATTTTTAATACTGTCCCTGCGCGGCCGATATTTTCTTTTCATAGTCACTTTTTTGAGGGGATTTATATATTAAATGTTTAAGTGCTTTACATATTAAAACTTTAAAACAGTTTTTATCTAAATCGTCTGAGCTGTTTTGATCTAATATCTAAATCTAATATAGATTTTATATAGATCCAAATTTACAAGAAGTATATTAAAGTTACAATATATTTATTACTATTTACAATTCTTACTTCTTAATGTAAATAGAATTATTGGAGAAGTTTGTCGGGAGGTGCGGTCAGCAAATAACAACATAAATAAACAAAACCATATTTATTTATTTTATGCCGACGTTTCGACCTGAGTTTAAGGTCTTCATCAGTGGTTGTGGCGTAGAAGGTAGGCTAGCAGCCCAATTGCTAGCCTCCCTTCTACGCCACAACCACTGATGAAGACCTGAAACTCAGGTCGAAACGTCGGCATAAAATAAATAAATATGGTTTTGTTTATTTATGTTGTTCTTTGCTGACCGCACCCCCCGACAAACTTCTCCAATCATTAATCTACGGTCAACTATCTACACCTCATTATAAATAGAATTATTGTTATTCCTAATATATTTTTAATACTGTCCCTGCGCGGCCGATATTTTCTTTTCATAGTCACTTTTTTGAGGGGATTTATGTATTAAATGTTTAAAGGCTTTATATATTAAAACTTTAAGACAGTTTTTATCTAAATCGTCTGAGCTGTTTTGATTCTACTGTCGAGAAATAAATACGTTTTATGGATATTAGGTAGTCTATATTGGGTACAGGACTCCCAGTTTTGTACACAGACCCTAGGGACCCTACTAAGCAAAATTGCATGTTTTAAAATAGGACCATATATCGATTAAATAATCATTGGATAGACCAATGACCAAAAATGCATTTTTTCTGATATAAATCTATCCGGATTTTTTAAACTGCACATCAAAACTCAGACCCGAATACAATAGTATCCCTGTCTACTTGCTCAGGAATGTGAAAACATTGTCAAAATTAAATAAATATACCCACCCATTGGTACTATTAATAAATATACCCACATATCTTTGTACCTCACTGTAAATATTTCACTCTAAGGCTTCATGCTTATCCATTTCACCTTAGCCCGACAGGTAAACCCCTGAGTTTTGTTATTGCCTGCTTTACAATGTCTATAAAACTGTTTACTCCTTTTAGCGGTAGCAATTTATCGTCGTAAAATTGCCTATTGCCTGTTAGTAAGCAACTAAACGCTCGTTCTCGAATGATTTATGGTGTTTTGTATTATTTTCAACTGCCACATTGTGTTACGATGTCGCAAGGGTTTTGTTGTTGAATAAATACAATTATTTAAAAGCAAAGAATAATTCAAGTATAGGGTTGAATTCTGTACAACACGTAGTAGAAATATCACTCAACATCAAATTAACAGTTAGGTGCATTTTTCTTTCAATAATACTTCAAGAGTGATTCATATCTTAATACCAGGTGTGGCCAACTTTTCTCTATATATATGATCTACTTTTTATCTTAAAAATGTTCTGTGATCAACTTGCCATAGGCCTAATCTACGAGGGAAGAAGGGGTGTGAAATGCATACTATGTTTATACACTGTGTTTCAGTATAATGTGTATTCCAGCGAAAATTATACAGCATTTATCATTAACCATTGTAAAAAATTTATCAAGTTCGCATTCTTCATTGAAGTGATAAGTTTTCGATTTTTTCGGTTCACTACGATTTAAAGAATAAATATTGAATTAAATATTTTCCTAGAAAATTCCAAAACTCCTGAACTGCGGTAATTATCTCCGTAACATTGAGAGACATCATAACAATACTGCATACTAAGATCGGGGACAGCAATACTAATTATATTAAAATCTAATATAGCTTTTGTATAGATTCAAATTTACAATATATTTATTACGATTTACAATGCTGACCTCTTAATGTAAATAGAATTATTGTTATTCCTAATATATTTGTAATACTGTCTCTTATTTTTCTCTCAGTTTGATGACCGCAGTTTGGAACTCTGTTGCCGAGAATGCTCACTTCGCGATTGACTGGTTGGCCACCCCTGTTGTATACTCAAGGAGCATCATGATTTTATTACCATCTTGATTTTTAATTATTAAAAATCCTTTGAAACTATTATTTACTAGTGGAAGGTTACTTTCCTAATAGGTCACGTAATTGAATGTGATTGGAAATTTCCTTGCTATTAATTTAACTTAATTTCTCTTGATGCCTATATTATACCATTATGATCTTACATAAAATCTAGTGGATGTATTGTTATGTACATTTGTAAATGTCATTAAAGAACTTTAAAAAAAACAAATATAAAACCATCATTAAGGCAAATCTCTGGAACTGTCAAATTTGTAAATGTCTATTAACATTCAAATTAAAGCTTAATAAATGCCCCATTGCAGTAGTTTCTAATGATTATTCTTGTTTTTAGCAGCTTTTTTTATATTAGCCAAAATAAATTCACGAAATGATGATTTCTGGTTTTAGTAAAAAAATATATTGTTTTTCGAAATTGTATTTCGGGAATTACTGGCCTTAAAGAACTCATTGAGCGCTTAATATTTAAAAAAGATTATTAATTTTTATCGTGCAAGTAGATAGCTTTCAAGATGTTGGGCACTGATTGAAAATTTTGGGAGTTTCAGTTTTTCGAACACTATTTAGTAATTTCATCTTTTAGCACAGCAATCACGAAAACATTTTTACGTGTAATTTTGTTTAAATTAATATCGCATAAGATTTTTTTATGATTTTTGGAAAAATTAAGTTAGAATAATCGTTAAAATCACGCATTTTCAGGCTTGTTTCGCAACTTAGGATGTCAAAAAGATACTTACTCGAACTTTTTTTTCCTTATATTACTTCTATTGTGAGCGACACTGTGCAATGCTTTATGACGTGTCTAGCACATTTTCCAATTTTTACGACATGTTTCTTTTTAGTTAGAAAGCCCTGGCTTCGTTTGCCTTCAACTTTTAGTGTATGTCCCATATTTCATTACGTTAGAAATTTTATCTCTTCACAATGGCAACTTTTGATTTTATTTAAGCAACGTACAGTTTTTAGTTTAATTATTTTCTTTTGTAAAGAAATTTCGTCGCATGATAGGACCAGAACAACCTTTTCATTACCCGAGGTTTCAATGCACACCAGGGTGGCTTCACCAACCGCTCGTTAGGACTGCACCCCCCTAGGAGGATTGTGCTTGCCAAATTGCCCTTGGATGTTTTGTTTGTCACACAAAGGGGGCTGCTTCTAACTGAATTAGGATGTCTCGTGGATACTGTAACAAGGGCTGAGGAGAAGCAATTTATGCCACGATGCATCGGGATGGTTGCTATGGCTTCGAGCCCCTTTTAGACGAGTCTGTAGATGCATTACCTTAGCCTTCACGAAACTGCAGCGGCCCCGCTCGACCTTCCCACGAACTGTTACAATTGGATGGTAACCTGTAAGATAACTCTCCCTCCTCTCTCCTTATGTTAAAAAACTTCAACAAGAAGGTTAAAAAATAATTAGTTGCTTTTGCTTTATCATTACGTTTTTTATATAGCGTTGGGTATATTTTGGATATATGGGGCATTCCGTAAATCATAGTATACTACTGATAATATATTTTTGACGTATGGCAAGAAATAGAAAAACAAATAAAAGAATAATTAGATTACTGATTTAATATATTGATTGTTTGAGACTGGTGAATATTATTATTAACGCAAACTTCGATAACCCACTTTTACTCTAAAATTTTTTATTACTTCCTTTTTTATTTTAAAAAACTTCCAACGTTTCGGCACTTAGGCCATTGTCTAGGAGGCAACCTTAATCATTGATGTCATAATTCATTAAATTGTCTTTTTTGCAGGCTAATTGCCCATGTCGCATATAAACCACATAATTTCAATAGAAAACTATTCTTCAAAAATTGTTTTTATTTTATATCGACAATAATTTAAATGAGGTTAATATTTTTTGAAGAATAGTTTTGTATTTAAATTATGTGATTTAGATAAACGGGCAATTAGCCAGCAACAAAGACAATTTAATGAATCATGACACAAATGATAAAGGTTTTCCCCTTGAAAATAGCCTAAGGGCCGAAACGTTGGAAGTTTTTTAAAAATAAAAAATGAAAGTTTGTGTTAATAAAAAAGATAATTACAAAACTTTTTGCTAAGACAATAATTGTCAATTCTTGATGTTCCTGGATTTCTATAACAATCTCATGCACTGCTTTAACATTGACATTTGAACAGTTCTTTTTTTGTGTTTAGCATCACCAATTGATCCAGTTTGTTTAAATATTTCAATTACTCTCTTCGTATTTGACGAAGTTAAAACCATATTTTGTAAGATATTTTCGAACTGCTGTTGCCAAACTTTCAGTACATCTAAAATATTGTTTAACAATGAAAACACGTTGTTCTATCATGCAACTCAATTTTTTTAACAATTATTTATCAATTGTCAATTTGTTTTTTTGTTTTTTAATAAATTCAAATATTTTGTCAATTTCATGACTCATAATAAATATAAATGTAAATTTATAGACATATTATTGTAAGTGCATGAACGCTTTACTGCATATTGCTACTTCTCTTTGAAAGTGGTACGTCTGATAATTTTTTTTTTATTTTCTGTTTGACGTATGTAGGGTTACTTTGTGGCAGCCCTATTAACCTCTAAATGCTGTATTAGAGCTACTATCTTTGGAAATACGTCCAACTCGAATTAAAATCGAAACTTTTCTTAGTCATATGTACTATTATTACAGCAAAGCAACAATCTTAAACAGATGTTTCATTTCTCAGATTTCTGCCGTGAGTTCGTTGCTCTCGTGTCGATAGTAGTTAGTAAAACTGCATATCAAGCAAACACTGATAAAACGACAGAAAATGTTATTTTATAGGATCATAGTTGCTACAACAGCTTTCACTGTCACTACTACTGCCACGATTGAATCCCAGCCTCAGCTAAAGTTAAACATTTCTCATTAATCCTTGAATTGCTCAATGCTAAACAAGACTATATAGTTTTGCTCCCGATGAATGTTTCCATGAGGTCACATGACACTATTATCGTCAAAAGCTTCGGTTTAATCAACACTAAGGTCCCAATTATCATTAATGAAAGGGCCTTTTATGGTGGTGGCAAAGACCTTACTTAAATATCGAGTGATGAAACCGTTCCACATAGGTGCAGAAAGGTGGGCATGTGTGCCTAACTACGGCTCTCTAATCAGCGCTATTCTCGTTGGAGTCTTTCTTCAATGAATCTGATTATGGTCAATGACATTTATACAAAAATGTATTATTTATTAATTAAATTAATCTTACCAATGACATGTGTTACGAGCGAATAACCATTTATTTATTCCATCCTATTTACATAAATTACTTATACTATTTAATGGGGTATAAAAAAAAAGACAGTTTTATCTAACTCAAGATTTCAAAGGATTGTATATATTTTAATCCTATCTAATACTTACCAATACTTAATAATCCCTTTAGGTCTTTCTCTAACCTTGTTTCTTCAGCTGACTTCTTAAAAAAAAAGCCTCAGTTTAGTTATTTGTTTCAAAGAAGAAACATAACAATGCCTTACGAAATTATATACGAATTATTGATTGACTAATCTTACTTCTTCTTCATTACCTGTTAATCCTCCCAGCCGTATGTACAGAAAATTCTTCTACTCCGATAATGTTATTGAATTTCTACCAATTGGTAGATTCTCCACAAACCTGTATTTTGCCGTTTTAGTATAAGTCACATCCAATTTACATGTTATATGTCTTTTATAGACGTGAGGTAAAAATCTTGCCAGGGGGCAGTGACAGTCTTAATGCTCCACTGAGCTTTACAAGTACTCGTATATTTTTTCAATACGGTTTACTATCTGAAATCGTCAATATTTAATATTAATGTCTATATCTAATATCCAATATTCAATATCTAATACTCTTGAGATCCTTTATGAAGAAAAGGAAGAATAAAGTAGAGGTTTTGAAATATTGAATGCTTTAAGCCCTTCAGACATTTCAAAGTTAAAATGTACATCAAAAACCTCACGTGATGTAGAAAGAAACATCGCTCATTGTAATAATCTGTATATATTCTGGTATCCCTTTAAAATAATATACAGGCGTCAAAATTAGGCTTTAGAGCTTTAGAGTGAAGATGAAATTACAAAGTAGAGATAAAATTACAAAATGTCATAAAATAAAACAATGAATTTGAAAAGATACAGATAAACAACAATAATTAACAGAATATATAAAATAATGATAGGACAAATAAAATAAAACCATATGTCATATCATAAAACATGAGATGACTTCTGATAATAAATAAAAAGAGAAAAAAATGATGAAAAATCAAAGCCCTGATAATAGGGCTTAGTTTCGAAATAAAAAGCTCTTTTTCGAGTTTCTGTTTATCAAATAATTTTATTAAATATATATTTTTTTAATAATCGTTCATCTAATTTGTTAAATATAATATTTAAATAGTTCCCATTCTTAGCTAAATTAAGAATCGGGCTCTATAATTATGACTATTTATATTTTCTATAAAATACAAACAAATAGAAAAGAATACAAAAAAAAAAAAAATAAATGGAATTAAAAAATTATAATGAATACAAAAAATAAATATATATTTTTTCGTTTATTTATATGTAACGCACAAGGTAAAATAAAAAATTACAAACAAATAGAAAAGAATACAAAAAAAAATGGAATTAAAAAATTATAAAGATTACAAAATATAAATATTTTTTATAGAGAAGACAATAAAAAATATAATAAACTTAACAATTACAGAACATTAAATAAAAACACACAAATGAAATAAAAAAATTGAGTTTAAAAACATAAATATATTCAAAAATCAATTTCCATGTGATATATTTTAAAACAAGTGTTGATACATAGCACTACCTTACAATTCGGACACCAGTCTGTAGATTCTTTCCTGAAACCTTTTTTTGTTGCAAACTCGGCATTTTCTGGACTTAGTTTTTTGCTAACCCTCCAATCCCACATCATCACCCTTGAAGAATAGTGCTAAAATTGGAGGATTAAAATAAATTCTAATAAATCCCACTTTTGTTAGTTCGGTCTGCAGATTTTTTTCCTGAAGTTTAACCATTCTGAACTTTTTGAATTATTCCTTATGCCAGTAACCTTGTTTTACTACTAATAAATAAATGGGGTATCGGAGTATAGAAACTATTTGATTACATTAAGAATTATTTAAAGTAGCTGTAGGGTTATTTTTAAACGTGGCGATACCTAGAGGAGGAACGCGTGTGTTTACGTGCGTGTTGGCTTGAAATAGCTGGCTTCTGTTTGGGATTGGGGCTTCTATTCTATAGACCTCTGTCGTGCAGTACAGGTGAGGATGGAACGGGAAGTTTGGTTTTTCGTTAGTATAATATTTGGTCGTATTTAAATGGTCTTTGGTGAGCTTAAATCGATAATGATCTCTATCCTTTTACATATATCCAGTTCTTCACCAAAACTCTTGTATATAATCTAGATTTGTATATAATCCCAAATATCATTAAGTGTTCTCTTGGGTCTTTTCGCTCGCAAACGATCAACTTGACATTTTAACCGTACCAAAAGGTTGTTAAACATATCATACTCTACCTGTGAATTTGGACTCTAGGTTATTTTAATTTGAGTTAGTTGTAATTAAATTATTAGTTTGTTTAAACATACCTGAGGCAGTTTTTATCGCATTTAGATCTAGCAAATTATTAGGTTCCTCGTAAAAAAATTCATTTGACTACAACTTAGTTACCAAACTTAAAGCTTTAAGGGGAGGCCGTTTTTCAAGTTTCATAAAAAAAAGCACAGCTTGCCCCATTCGTTAGAACTACATGGGAACCGAACCATTACAAAAAAAAAATGTAGGAACATAATCGGTTATACTTGTTAAAAAGAATTTAAGCATATAAATGTTTTAAAAATCTTTGGATATAGTTATTTTGATGCACTTCTTTTCCTCTGAAGACTTACGTTGAACTCTTATTCAGCCCTAGAGTGGGAATGTCAAGATTCATATTTGGTTGTTGCCGCGAAATAAATTCGGACTGACCTAGGTTGAGTCGTCCATCATAACTAGCTGTTTGACTATTATTCCTCCCCCCCCCCCCTCTCCACCAAAAACAAAAAAATTTATTCATTTTAATTATCCCTCTCATACAAGACTAAAAAGACAGGAAACTGCTCTTCGATTCCGACTATTATAACATTTACTAGACAAACGGTCTAAAATGCCAATTCAGTACAAAAGACTGATCTACATGCCTATAATAAGGGCTATCTGGGCATACGGAGCTTTGGGGCTCCACTAAACCATCAAATTCCTCTCGAATCCAATCCTTCGTAAAATCCTTAATCCCCCTTTGTTACCAATCAAGTCATCTACCAGGACCTCAATGTCCCTTATATTGCCGATTTGGTCAGAACCAGATACCATTCCTTCCATGATAAACTTCCCAACCACCCAAATCCACTTGTTTCTAATCTGGCTTCTCCTTCATTACCTAATAATGCTTCTAGGCGTCTGAAAAGAAGATGGCCTCGAGATCTTCTCCTCTATAAATGTTATTGGAGTTCTATCAATGGGTTGATTCTTCACATGTTTGAATCATGTCACCTACATCAAATTTACTTTGATATTTAAATTTTTGTGCTGTATATCTTTATACAGTTGTAAATAACAATAAATAAATTATTAAAAAAAAAAACTTTTCCTCTCTTCATTAATACTATTTATTAATAGTTTTTATTTTAACTATTTTCAGAGCCTTTTTGTAACCGTCGACCATCTAATCGTTTTTTAGTTATTTTCGTATCCGATGAACGTAGAGAGATTTAAATGTGTTGGTCTAGGAGAGGGTTGGCGGGAGGGGGGCGTTTTGCGATCCCGATGCTTGTGGGGTTTGCGATCGATACGGAAGTGAGCTTTTGTCGGCTTTGCAACCCGATTGAGATGATTGCAAAATCCAATCCTTTAGTGAATAAGGAGTTGACTGATTTAGAAAGTTCCTTTAAGATTCTGCTTGGTTTATATGAAAAATAGTCAAGTGCATCGTGAACTACTAACTTCACAAAGAAAACTGAAGCTCAGACTGATTCAAGACTTTCTACAACTTTCTTTTTTTCTCAAATTATTTTTTTAGTATTTAAGTCGTTTATTTTTAAATTAAAGAAGGTAATTATTCTCCTTGGAAAATGTTTAATAGTTGATATTACAAAAAGTTTTTTATTTAATAATTCACAATAATATGTTTTAATATTAGCAAGTAATGACAAATTAAGGAGTTAATTATACAGTATATATAAAATAGTTAATCAGCAACCTGAAGATGGGGGATAACCCCGAAACGTAGTTCTATACGAAATAAATTGTTGTATAGTTGTATACGAAATAAATTGTTATATTTAACAAGGATGATTGTGTCATTCGCCAATTTCATATTAGTCATTTATTTTATTTATTCTATAAATATTATTTTTTTATTTCTTTCATTCATTCTTCTATTACACATCCACAAACACACACACGCACTCAAACACATATTATGAATGGGGTGGCTCAATGGTAAAACACTGTGCTACTAACTCCAAGGACCCGGGTTTGAATCCGGCTGTAATAGATAATTATTTATTCTCTTACTGTAGCCGAGTCAACCCTGTGGGTTCGGGAGCTATCAGGGACGCAACCAGCCTTATTAAATGGGTACTCGGTAAAAGGGGGAAAATGTGTGATTCTGGCCGAATTACCTTCTTACACAACCGTTGGTGTAATAACAGTATTTCCTTACAAAGTACATAACCCATGCCCATTCATGGTTTATAGTAGTACAGATTTACTTATATATGTTATATATGTAATTTAATATATCATGAGATGTGTCATTTTGATTATTACTTCTTTTTTATACTAATTTATTTTTATTAGTTAAAATTATTCAATAATTATAACATTGTACATTGTTTCCTGCTAAATAGATACCTCTTTTTTGTACGAGATTAAACCACTACATTATCAATCATTAATAGCAAATCTAATTGTTATAATAGTCCTAGCCTTATAAAAGGCCTACAAGACAATAATGAAATATAAAAAAACGCTATCAATTGTTGATTTCAACTTTATAGTGGAATATTTTTAGATGGGGCTCTTCAACTATATTACCATCCCTATTTTTTCCCTGAATGTGTGATAGTTTTAATAATATTAATTTGGTAATTCAACTCTACTGTTAGCTATTCAGGTGTAAATCATATAACATCAAAACGTATAATCAAGGAGTTGTTGCATGACCATTGTCATAAACTCCATATCGTTGAACATCGTGTAACATTGTTTTAATTAGTTGTAGAACTGAAATTAAAATGATTTATACACCTCGTTATAGGTTTTCATTACTCGTTAATTAAGAGTAGTTAATGATTTTACATTCCTTTTTAGCAGTTCCATCCTGCAGAATGCAAAGTTATGCGTACTTTTTGCATTAATGGTGAGATATGCTTTTTAAGCAAATCATTATTAGTTTTTTTAATTGAGAATTTTTTATTAATTATTATATTCTGTTTGTATTGATCGCGTTATACAGTGAGGTGATTTGAATTTCCTTTTTTACATATTTTTAATTTTAAGCAGTAGGAAAATTTTTAAAAAGCCTACACAATTAAAATAAATTAAAAACAAGGAAGAAATAGAGAATTAATATACTTAGTTAAAAAATAAAATATATATATAATAGAAGAGTTTTGTACTATTACTAAATAGGAGTATGAGAGTTTTGTGTACTCTTCAATCAGGATTGGTAAGTCAGAGACGTACTTGAATTCTGGTGTACGGACTGCTATTTACCATTATCAAATAGTACAGGATAAAATCCATCTCATAGAGCATACACAACTTAAAATAACTTAAAAAAATTAGTTTCTATCTCTCTTAATTTGAGAACGCATTTCTGGTGGTTCTAAAATTCTTACATATTAGCTAATTTTTTCCTCTGTGTCGGTGGCATTGGAATTTATACTAATTAATTCTTTGTTTTGTTATCGCTATTAATTATTAAGTTAACCATATCTATTTTACTTATATAACATAACTAAGGGCTCTGACGAAGCCCTGCAAAGTAGGGCGAAACTTTGGTTAACAATAAATAGTTTTCTTCTACTATTTTGATACCGTCATTGCCCCGGACTGTACTATCTTCCTACAACCTATATCTATATATAGATTTTAAATATTTTGGATGTTTCATATTTTCCCATAGTCTGTTACTTTAAATATACTATCATAGATAACATTTTGATTCGTGTCTAAATATTTGAACAATATTTATCGTTGTTCCTTTTATGCCGGACATTCAAGTATAATACGTTTAAGGGTCTCTTTACCCCTAAAATATTTGCATTGAGAAGTTTCTGTTAAGCCTAATTTGAGCATGTAGTTATTGCAGATTCCAGAATTTGTCCTAAATGTAATATATGTTTTTATGATGTCTTGCATGATAGTTTGTAAGAACCGCGGTTTTGAAAGATATAAAGAAATTCGGTTTTCCTGTTATTGTTTTTATCAGCTTTTAATCTGATCTAATTTACTCATTATCGTTCCGTTTTTCAATATTTCAGTTCAATCCTCTTTGTGTTTATAAAATCATGTTTACTTGGTCAATAATGTTTACAAGTTCTAAAAAAAGGATTAGTTGGTCTACTATTCCTTAGGAAAAAGTACCGTCTGTAAGTGGTGTGTTCGGTTCAGAACCAGAAATTTTGACTTGGAAGACGTAAAGCTCTCTGGTCGTCTTTCAACTGTTGATGATGACCAAATTCAAGCATTGGTCACTGACAACCCTCACTCTACGACACGGGATACCGTAGAAACGCTTAACATATCTCTGTGCAAGTGTCTCAAATGTTTTGGGGGCTATGAGGTATGTTTCTCGAAGTGATTTTTGGGTTCCTCAATATTTGACGGAAAAGAATTTATTGGACCGCATATCCATTAGCAATTCCCTCCTGAAACGCAATATTACTGATCTATTTCTTCCACTCATCCCTTTTAACCAGACCTTGACCCAACAGATTTTCACTTCTTTCGCGCCCTTCAAAACTCTTAATGGTAAACACTTTAATTTGCTCAAGAACTGCAAAACGAACATATAGGAGTTCATTACGCAAACATCTGAGAAGTTCTGGGAGCATGAAATATACCATTTTATCAACTCCCTCGTTATCCGGAATTCCCGCGAGATCCTTAATCCACTTAAATATTGTTTGTTTATTTCCTTTTATTGCTTAATAACAGTATTTTTTTTTTTAAATTTCCATCGAGAGATTGCAGATATTTTTGTTTATATTATTATTTGTGATAACTATGGATTTACCGAATTAATATGTTATAATACTCATTCGACGCAGTATTTAATATTATTTATTTATTTATACTATGCATCGCTTAGGGGTTATAGTTGGAAAAACCTGATTCATTACTTTATTAAATTAATTCCCTAATTAGTAAGATTTTTAAAGCCAGAAATGCGTTTTCGGGTTAACTGTGATAGGAATTAATTTTTAAAATTATTTCTAAATGTATCATATGAGGTAGATTTAATACGTCTGGCTCTTATAAAAGAATACATTGTGCGTATATTTTAAATGACCACTAATTTATTGAAGCTAGGGTTACATATCCATCTTTAGAAAAGACCAAAAAGAGTTGCTATTGTTTTGTATTGGATTAATATATTTTTTATGTTAAATGAGCATTAAGTTTCTTTTTTTTTTCACTTGTCCATACTCAAGAAAATGTTTTCCGAGAATAAATAATCTAACTTCCCAAATGGATTAGTTTCGAGGAAAGAACTCTTTCGGCTATCAATACTTGTATAGCAATAGCCCTTGACGAAAATAGTCCGTTAGATCTGGATATAGAATAGGACCGAGTGTAGGGCAGCCTCCGGGAGCAGTAAACAACAGAGTAAACAACTTCAAATGGGAGGGGTCTCAACCATTGGCTGAGAAGTGGGCAGCCAACAGTTTTATTGGCCTATCAGCGGAGGATATCCTCCGGAACCCTGACCAGGGGCAGTAGCGGTGGTCGTGGATTGGCCAGTTGGTTATCCAATGGGACCCCATGGTAGGCCTCGGGATTGGTATTGATCGCCCCTCCCCTCCTTCCTCTTCCTAGTCTTGGCGAATTAGTGCCTTTCTGTTTACGACTCTCTTGCCGCATGCTATGTCCTCCATTCTCTGATTTGCTAGTTATTAGTTCCTGATAATTCCATGATTGCTGTACAAAAGATATGTTATTTGAGTGATGGAGCAGCTGGTTAGCTATGGTAATAGAGGGTGATATAAATATCCCACAAACCTTTCTTATAATTGGATTCACTTATATCATTACTGGATTCTTTATAGAAATGTATCTTTGTAACTGATATGTAGGTTAGTAATGATGTTTTTAAATGCCTGTTGAAAATTACATACATTGCGTCCATGGGCTTACCTAGCGAAGGGCAGGGCTATGACTTTCCGCGCCTCCAGTCTTGATCCTGGGTACGGCCTTGATTCCGTCACTACATGTCAGTAATTCTGAACCCCTTTTGTTATTAGGAGTGTTACAAAAGATATGCATGTTCTTTTCATGAAAACCATCTTTATTTTTGAAGGAATATGGTCTGGATGATAGTGAAAAAAACCATTCTCGAATAGGCAAGAATATAGTTATTTCTTTTCCATGCTTACTACTGACTGTTTTGCTCCTTCAGAATTTTTGATCAACTATTCTTTCAACCTTTATGACAGGTAACCTTTTCTACCTGTGTTCTACATTTATAGGTTATATGCCTGGTGGCAGGCACCAATGTTATTTTTGTTTTATTGAAATAAATGTTAATAAAAATTTGATTACCAATAAACGGACTCTACTACGGCGACAGATACTGACTTTTATCATGCTACTCCTGAATACTACGACAGTAACTGGCATACAGTTTAGACCATGGCAGTGTGTAATTTGTAAATACATAAATAAAGACTTTCTTTTTTATTCTATTCTATTCTAAGTGAAAATATCTTGAATTATTTTCAACTCCTAAGTTCTCTCCTATGAACACTTTCATAACCTACAGTGACAGTGAGACTAAACCAAAGCAAACTTACTGCACTAACAGTAATAATTATTAACATTATGGTGTTTGATATGTTTGTCATCCAGAGTAATAACTTTTAATCTTTACAATTACAAAAAAAATTAATTTTAATTTTTCAATTTGAGATTCCGTGTATGTCTCTCAATTCTACGTTTTCGAGTCTTCTAAATTCCCCAGTTACCCTATATTTATTGAGGTTTTCGTAAAGAGTTGTTCTTCTCTTAAAGAAAATGGCCTTGTTTTGTATTCCGAAAGGAGCATAGAAGATATGATAGTTTGGTAAATTCTAAAAGGTTTATTGATTGATTAGTAATTTTTTTTCATGAAAACAAGTAGGATTTTCCGCCTTTAACTTTGTTCGGAGATTTAATCATCAGAGAAAAGATATTGCAATTTTTATATTTACCTTTTTATTTCATTGGTAATATATATATTTTATGTAGTATAAATCTAAATATATATAAATGTAAATTTTTGTATATTATTATTTACAACATGCTTTTTTACTTATCTTCCTGTATTTATTCTTTGTTCCTTATTAAAGTTTCATTGTATCTTGTGTTTCTTTGGCCTAATGGTGGACTAAAACTTTGGCTAAAACCTTTGTTCGAATGAAAAGAAGTTTTACATTTCTTCGTGTTTTCTCTCTTAACCCAACCAACTTCTCTATTTCCTTTATGTGTTGAAACTTCAAAGTCGAGCTCAGATTGGCGTGATAATTTCGTAAATCACTACACCATGACCTACATATCCCTTTTGTCCTTGATCTCATACCAACCAAATTCCATATAAACCTTTCCAACCATCCTAATCCTTTGGACCTTTTTGGTTCAAACCTTATCTAGTTCCACCCATCCCTACAGCCCACCTAGAAGGTTGAAACGGCAGTGGCCAAGAGACTTATTAAAATAAAAATGGACAATTGGAGTTCTGGCAATGGTCAGATTCTCCACTCAAGTTGAATGTTTGTGGCTTTAGCGCACTTGCTCAGCCTCCACTGGCTCATTACCAGTGATGCGGCGAGAGAGATGCGCTGGGATCTTTTGAGCTCTGCTCTATCCCTCACACGTGGGGGATAAGAGTGGGCTCAGGGATCCTCAGGTCGATTCTGTAAATATTGTATATATTATTTTATCATTATGTTATTTTATTTATTTATTTTTCATACAGATAGTTTGATTATGTTCATCTTGTCTATTCTTTTGTCTGTATATATTTTAAGATAGTTTTTTTTAATTTTATTTCATTTTTTTTATTATTTTTTTTTATTATTATAAGTCTATTTTTATTTTTTTTTTTACTTATTTATTTTATTTTTTTATTTTAGTATGTATGAGATCATTTCCCACAACTGTGTGGCAGATTGTAATATCTATCAATAAATAAATCTATCAATTTTTAAAAGAAAAAAAGAATTTCGTAAATTGTAGATTTGTAACTTTTTAAGTCATTCTGCTTTCAATAAAATTCCTTACTTGAAGTTGCCTAGTATATGTGTGTGTGTGATTAACGAAATTTATTGTGTAAATATATTTTACTGTATTTAGAAGTTTTTTTTTTCCTTCTTGACGCCTGTTCTAGGTTGAGGTACGAAAATAAGGAGCTTTGACGTCAATAGTTTCTAAGAATTAACAGAAACCTCATTTCGATTCAATGCTCATGGCATGTGCTAATTCTAACTGAATCGATTTGCACACCTTGTAAACAGATTGCTGTTCTTTGTTGATGACTCCTCTTGGGGTAAATGTCATGGATGACCTTCGAAATCCTACAATCGAGTAATTTTCCTCCACGCATCCTATATAATATTACAGAGCCAATTTCATTTTGAAATCATTGACATTTGAATAACAACAAACTTCATAATTAAATTTTAAAAATAATTGTTTATATTTACTCATCGGCACGAAAAAAGATCTTTTTTTCTTCTAATGTAACCTTTGGTGCTTTAGGAAGATAGAGGATTCCATTTCTTTTACAGTGATCACAATTTATGAACTTTCCTTTGTTCTATTCTTTTACTTATATCGTTTCTACCGACGTTTCGGGGCATTCTCTTATTCTCAGTATATTCTATGAAAGCAGTGAAATTTAACTAATAACTGTTTCAAATCCTTATTATCTATTAATTTATTAAATTTATAAGAAATCAACTATTTAACAAGTATTAATACGTGTTTTTTTTTCAATAAGTGTTGTTATCCTTTATATCCTCTGCTATTACTCAAAATATAATAATTGCTAAAACTTATATTTTATTGTTTTATGAATTTACTTTTACCTCATAAGGGAATTTTTAATTGTTTTTTTAAGTTTTCTTTTTCTTGTTGTTTACCAAATAAGTTGATCATTTATAGTTTATTAACAGTTTTTTCTTTCTTCCTAATTCGATCTAAAGAAATGTTCAATATATTTTATGTTTATTAGTCCATTATTAGTTGACCGTATGATGGTTCGGATGACGGTCAAGAAAAGTATGAAAACGGTAAAAAAGCTATTTGTTAGTCGCCGACGTTTCGTCTCACTTTGCAAAAGGACTGAAGAAAAGAGCTGAATCCTGAAGGAAAGAATATTTATTATTTACTAATAAATAGTTTTTGGGTTATTGCATTTTTAGTTAGTTATATTTTATATGATATATTTTTTCTTTATATTTGATACTCAGCAAATGTTTTTTTCCCCTATTATACCA
The DNA here is from genome assembly GCF_000696795.3 of Halyomorpha halys. Classification (NCBI taxonomy): domain Eukaryota; kingdom Metazoa; phylum Arthropoda; class Insecta; order Hemiptera; family Pentatomidae; genus Halyomorpha; species Halyomorpha halys. Next base: position 690,742 of record NW_027108484.1, read on the forward strand.
TTGGACTTTTCTATTTTTTGTTTGTCTTGATTGTTTTTTCGTTCATCTTTTTTATGTTATTTTACTTACTAGTCCAACTCCTCTGTATGTCTCTTGGCTACTACAGAGGTAAATTGAAAAATAATTAACTAAATAAAAT